>NC_056744.1:575629086-575816586 GCF_019279795.1 Protopterus annectens | reverse complement strand
CAAGGCAATGACAAATCAGGGGCAATCACGGACACTTCTACAATATTAGTATTATTAACTTGAAACGTGTTGACAGATTCGGAGACATATGTATTACTACTTATTTTCTGCAGTTAAAAGCATCTATTACTCTTAATTATTGTCATTAGTCATTCTCATTCAACACCTTTCCTCCAAAGGTCACTGGCTTTGTGAGTGATTAAGAGGCTGGCCAGTTATTGTGCGAATTCTCTGACCATTGGTAGGGTTGCCACATTTGCATATGTACAGGATGGGATATATTCTGGAGACACCAGATTGTTTAGGCCAACACATACCCACTGTCAGTGCAGGGTTTAGAATATTCAATATTTTCCTAGCTGAGAGCCTATTCCTTTAGCACTTTAGTTGCTTATTCTGTTTCTTGTACGAATTATATATTTTATATCCAGACATGACTGCTTTAGGCAACTGTTACATGAAGTATGGTACATAGTTATTTCCTACAATCACAGGACATTTGCCATTGTATCATTCTTGATCAGGACACACCTACCCAAACAGTAACTGTCCCTCACACAGTGGGTCAGGAGGTACCCTGTTTATGTCAGTGCCTTAATCACCCTATTTCCAGGTGCCACTATGCGAATGTGTACAATATATTCTCTCGATTATTCATGTGGGGAGACATGCGTCATGGCAGGTGTTTGATCCTGGGTAGTGGGTTCTGCATGACCGTCTAGGGCTGAACAGTCTCATGCACCACTACTGCACATTCAACTTGTGTCCAGATGTCTACAGGACTGGACATCATGTCGTGATACCAAGTCTGATGTTTACACAGGTTACTTATCCCATGAGGGATATCCAAAAATTGAACAAGACCAATACCGTCCATTCTTTTGGATTTACAAAAATGTGTTAGGGTTTTACATGCAAGGGATACATAGTTTGCAATCCTGACACTGCCTAGGGTGACACTGCCTACTACATATGAGTAGTGGTCACTATGTGTAGATATGGCTGCGCCAAGCTAGTAGCCCGAGTATGGCTGGTGGACGTTCAGGTATGGGGCAGGTTGTGTGTTGTGGAGAGGATGATGGGTATTCAATTATGCATCCAGGTGTGTTGCATTTGGATGGGCCAGTTCCATCCATACCATTCTGTGGGTATGTGCCGGTGATGTTTCTGTACATGTGTATCGCACATTTTAATATTCATATGTTTGTGTGATTGTGTTCTACAATATGGCCTGTCAGGTTGTATTGCAGATGTGTATACTTGTTCTTTGTGTTTCTTTCTGATTCACCCGCTGCTCCCTCATACACCTCCAGTTCACCTATTGTGCATCCAACACAGTCTCACCTTTGTGGATTATACCATTATCCACCCCCCCCCCACACACACACACATATTCCTGACACTCCATCCATCCCTTCTTTGGTTGATGGCCTATGACATGGTCAAGGGAACACATTGCATAAACTACATATGTCAGGTACCTGTATGGTTGTGTGGACTACTCTAGCATTTTTCACCTTCCACATGCTGTACATCACGCACATAGGTACACATACATACTTAACTTTCATGACATGGTTGGTACACCCGGGTAATACCTGCTCAACTGTGACACATCCTGACAAGAACGGCTTGGACCGCATATGGGCGGATTTTGGCCGAATGCTCTGACCATTGGTAGGGTTGCCACCTTTTCATATGTCCAGGATGGGATATATTCAGGACACAAATCAGATTTTACAGGACAACACATACCCATGGTCAGTACTACGGATAATACTTTTGTTTTCTGCCTACATGTTAGCTTATTGCTGTAGCAGTTTATATGCTCCTTCTGTTTAATTTTCTTGCTTATTCTATTTCTTGTCACATGTGGTATGTTACATACGGACATACCTATTGTATGTGACTATTACATGTGATGTGGGATATAATTATGTCATACGGTCGCTGGATATTTTACATTTATAATGGTTTTGGTATGGACACAACTGCCCAGCTGTGTACTATCCCTCACAATGTGGGACAGGTGGTAACCCTGACCATTAGGCTAGACATAGCTATTGGCGGCGCGCTAACATGATGCGTTTCACTTCCACTTGGTATAACTAGCTACACTGCATTAGAATACGGGCACACAGTTTTACATGTCATTTGTTCGAGGGATGGAGACTCGATATTCGCTACCGTGCATTTGTGCTTGCTTCTTAATTTTGTGTTTGCAAGAACTGTCTTGCATGCTTTGCATACGTTTCAGTATCCACGGACACTGACAGGTGTGATTACTATTGCAGGCAAATTGTTATATTCAAGCATTTTAGGTTGCACGTTGATAGCCGACATTTTCACACCTCCGTGCGGAACTTCGACACGCCCTATGCACTCGTGCTCATTTCCTATGCACGTGGCTGTGGCAGCAGTGTGCCTTCATTAATATGCATATGGCGCTACTGCTCCATCTACACACCACACGGTTGGCGCAAGCCTAACGTCGGCCTTGCGCCAAGCTTCATGAATCCCGGGCATATTCTTTTTTTTGCTGTTTCTTTAATAGCAGTGTCCTTTAGAGATAAAAGTAATTCTTGACACTGTGGCAGTGAAGATTTCTTCCAGTTCCTTGGGATGATTTTTCTGACCACAGCTAGAATTGTAAAGTAGAACAAGTCTTTTTTTAGAATTTAAGTCTCTATAATATTGAATATAATTCGCTGTTTTGGAAGTATAAAAGAATCAGTCTATAATGCTTTAAAAAACCCTTGAATCCTTCCCCAAAATTCAGATACCATAGGACAATCAAAACCATGATGTGACTAGTTGGTATTGTCATATTTTTTACATCTCCAACATTCAACTACAGATTTTTGTATTCAACTTTGTTACTGTATTAGGAGTCAAAAAACTCTAAAAATGAATGTTCAAGTAAATAGTCTCCAAAATAGAGATCAGGAGGTTTTAGAAATAGAATGAATTAGCTGTTTTTTGTTTTGATCAATAAAAGTAATTTGATGTTCTTTTGTAATAAAGTTCCAAAGTGCATTATTCAAACTATTATAATCAACTCCTACTACTGAGTGTAACATGGGAATTGTTATTAATTTCTTGATCTTTATAAAATAATATAATTTAAAACTTTTAATAATTGTGGAAAACCCTTACCCATAGAATTAGAAATATATGAAAATTTTGTGTGGTTTAAAGTAATAACTGATTGTAACTGAGATGAACCTCTATTATCTATATTAAATTCTATGCATAAGGATTCCAAAAATTTAATTTTTAAAACCATTGAATCATTGGTAACAACAAAAGAACTGATGGCTTTCCCAGTTATGAAGTATATGAATTGGAACATCATTTGTAAGATTTTTTACTAAAGAAAACAGAAAAGATTTTCAAGCCAAAACTTGTCATTTGGATTATTTGAAATTATTTTTTAAAACTCTTTAGAATTAGAATATAAAATCAGATTTTGTAGGAGGATAAAAGGTAAATTGTATATAATTACAAATAAATATCCAAAAGAGATTATAGAATTCATGGTTATTAATATTTAACATTTTTCATTTGTTCATATTAAGTAATTGATAATGTAAATGTTTCCATTGCATATTATAGTTATTATCTAGCCAGTTAAAGATAGTTAAGTATTATATTTATGCATATGTATCTATACTTGGAAAGTTAATACCTCCAGAGTTCCAAGGTCTAGTATGATGGTATAAGCTCAGTCTATCTTAAGAATTTAATATACGTTATTACAGATATAAAATACCTGTTTGGCACAAGTAAATAATACTTCCATGTCTAGTTAACAGAGATAGAATGTGCACAGAATATATATATATATATATATATATATATATATATATATATATATATATATACATACATATGTTGTGCATCTGTTTTAGAATAAGTACAACTTTAGCAGATTATTCAGTACATTAACCCACCAAGTCAATGGTAAAGCATAATACCCCCATTAAAAGATGCCATGCTACAGTCTGGTAAACCCTATTAAGTGCACCTGTCACACAAAACAGACAATGAGGCTTTGCAAAACATAGTAAAGGCATAAATGTCCAAATAACGTATAGTTAGGAAACAAGGGGAAATCTGATAATCTAACTCTCTAAACAATCAAGTAACAAGTCATCAAGTTTAAAATAAAACTATGAGAACTAAACATAGGGTTTACAAGATGAGAAAGCCTTTAAATGTTCTTTATTTTTATCTATGAAAGAATTATTTACTTTTGGCTTGAATCCCGTTCTCGCATAAGTCATAGGAATCATTAAGCTTGAGATGTAACTATAATGTTTTGCTGCTTTTCAAAGGAAAAATAACCATTAAAGGTGTATATAACTACAGGTATGACTGATCAAGGGAATCACTAAGATTCTAATACATTAAAATACGCAAACAGCAATGATTCAACAGTCCTAATAATAAACAGATCTCAATATCAAGCATCACTTCATGACCAAAAGAAAATAGAAAAGAACAAATAAAGATAACCTATACTACAGTCCAAAAAAGTACTCAATCACCATATACTCAAACAGCAAACAGCATATAAAACACTGATGTAACTATGTGATCACCCATTCCCTTTTATACAAGCTTCTCTCAAAACAGGTCTAATACAGTAACATAATTTGAAAGCACTCTAAAAAAGATTTTTATAAAGGGTATAAGAGAAGGATGAAAAAATTAAAGATTATTACCATTGTATTTACATTGAGAACACAAAATCAAAGCACATATCCCCATGGCAGCATAAAGAGCCTTCCATCTTTCAGTATTATAGATTTGAATTTGAACCTGTATTAACATAAAAAGTAAAGTGTGATATATATATATATATATATATATATATATATATATATATATATATATATAGCATAAAAATATAAAGGAATACAGTAAAGACATTGTATTTCATAAGACTAAAAGGAAGAAAATTTAAATAAAAGATAAAAAGATAAGTGAGTAAAACAATGTGTGATACAGCTAGAAGAAGCTATGCACATGTGACAAAGAAAATTAGTCACATATTCATAAACACTACAATAAATATAGTGAAAAGGAATTAAAAATAGAAAAAAGGAAGAACTTTACCTTATTAAAATTTGTATACAAAAAATGTTTATATTATGCTAATGCTCTTTAGACAGAAAAAGAAAGTTATATTCTTTAAATGTAGAGTCAGTGGATGTATTTGTTTTTACTTCCTCTTTTTGACATCTGACCAGTTAGATTTAACTGAAGATCTATTAGAAGAGGATGGCATCCAGTCCATTTCTTCTAAGGAAATTATATTATTTTTGTTGAAAGACCAAGCTTCTTCTTCTAAGATGTTAAAGTTTCTAATATCAGAACATACATGCATTTTTATTTTTGATGGAAAAATTAGTTGAGCATTGATATGATTTTTTTCTTAATTCCATTGTTTTAGATGAGTAGTCACTATCAAATCTGACAGTAGATTGTTCATATTTTACTGGAGCTTGTGACCAAGCAGATTTCAAAACCAACTCTTTATCCGAACAGGAAAGAAATTTAACAACTATTGATCTGGGGCAAGTACAGGAGTCTAATGAATTTTGTTTACCAATTGAACTGTGAGCTCATTCAATACCAAATGATAAGCTTTCCTGAAGATTAAGAGTTTTTGGTAACCAGGTAGTTAGAAACTAAATCATGACATCTCACTCTGATTTTTCTGGTAAGCCAAATATTCTTATAGTCTTCCAGATCATCCACTTTTTCCAGTAACCAAGTTTTTTTTTTTAAGTCTCTGTCAGGGAATTATTTTCTCTGAGATGAAGGTCTATATCAGCTAAGGCAACCTCAAGATCTAAGACTTTTGTTTGTGGTTGCTGATGTAAGTCCATGAGAATATTTGTTTATTTAAGACTATTTTTTAACTTACAAGAAGTTTCATTGAGATCCACCAATCTTGACTGATAAATCATGTATTACTTGATATAGTTTCTTCTTGAGAGAAGAATCTGTGTGGTTATTTTTATAACTTCTCATTGTTACTTGAAGAGGTTCTTGAAGAGATTAATTCCTAAAAATAATTTGGCAGGATATATTTGGCAAAATGATCTCAAAATTGAATACAAGCTAGATGTGATACTCAGAGATCATTTAAAGTATAAAAAATATAATTTTTATAAGAAATTCCTGTCATAAATATATAATTACTGCAGAGCTCTGAAAAGAACTGTTATCGCAAAGCCCCCCCATCTTTACAACTTTTTTTCAGTTTTCCCAGTATAAAATTCCTCACAGAATTTATATATGGCAGTATAAGTTATATTTTAGTTGTGCAGTCTATGTTATAGAATTTGTCTGCTTCCTGATGCCTAAACCACTCTATGACAACTATACACTGTAACATATTACACTCATGACATTTTAATATGCCTCTTCAAGAGCTAAGCAAATGCTGAACTATATAGGTTGTTATATAACTCCTTCAGATTAATAGATTTTTAATAAATATAATGATACTTCAATACCACATGTAATACCTCACTGTTGGTAGTAAATACTAACCAACTATTTCATACAATTATCTCTATCACCTAAGATGAAACATATGTAAAAATAAAATGAATGTTGTCGTTATTAATTCCATCAGTATAATAGTGAGGGCCTTTGCGAAAACTTCTCGGATGTGATTTAACTTCATCTCCACCAACTTTATTACTTAACTCATCCACCACCTTAAACAACTTTTCTTGATAGAATCTGCTGGCTTTAGTAAGTTTTGATTAATGAGAGCAAGGAAAGAACATTAAGAGACTAAAAAGTAGTCCTTGATTTTCAAGAAAACACTTTGAATTCTGGGATGTTGGAGTTCATTCACGGGTGTTGGTACGCTTATTATATAATGTCATTCTAAGACAGATACATCAGAAATATCAAACACTGACACGCAATGTGAACTGAGATCTCAGGTGATTTCCTCGGTAACCACATTTACTACTAATTCTATAGTAGCTGACTTCAGATCTAAAGGAAATACCATGTCAGCACCTCATAAGTAAGCTGCCTTAAGCTTGCTGGCTCCATGATTATGGTTTAATGCCTCACAACTTTACAGTCTATGGTTCATCCTGATTTCTAGTTCAGTGTCTAGACAGTCTGTGTTCTTCTCTTGTCTTTGTGTTTCTTTTTTTCCAGGTACTCACGTATTATTCTATCTTCCACAGACATGCTGCCTCACTGGCTATTTTAAAATGCACAGTGCCTTCACTATCTCTGCAATAAGCTACCTGAGCAGATTAAAAAATGTGATATATTATCATCCTTCAAAAAGAACCTGGGGGACTGGATGAGTGCTCTTGAATTTACCCCAGAGCTAACTGGCCTAACCCTCTTGAGAAATGAAGCCTGTGGGTGGGTATTAGCAAGGCATTGATGGTCATGAGAATAAATTGCCTTAAAACTCCTATGTGGCCTGTGAGTATATATTTGTATTGTATTTACGTCTGCTTTAGAAGCTTGACTTGTGGTTAAAAAGGGTCTGAAAGTATCAATTCTCTTACGTATGAAATAAGAAAAAATAAATAAATCACTCTACTATACTGTCATCACTTAAAGGGCAAATGTAACATTTGGTAGTTGACCTCGCGTACTGCTAAATCAGTGATGAAGTCACATGAGATAATTTTTTTCTTCATTTTTCCAGATTTCAGAGCCGTTGTTCTTGAGTGGTGTATAAATTATATGTGGAAGGAATTATTCATAAATGTGGCAATAAGTAACACAAGTTCTGTTTCTGTGTTCTAGGATAAGAGTAGCATTCCAGCTGCTGTATCCAGTGATCTGACATATAACTTGTACACTCATCCAACTGCCATGAATGCAACATTGGAAGTGAATTACTGGGGTAGTCAGGGACTCTTTTTTCCAAGCAGTGCTGTATTCCCTCTGAAGCAAATCTCAGTGTGCACAATGTGTGTCCTCAAACAAACAAAGATCTTTAATATAACATTTTGAGCATTAAATAGTGAGCACTGTAATGAATGTCAAATAATGCAAATGGATATTGGTTATTTTGAAATGGTTTGTGTAGCCTGTCAATATGCAAAGTACAGCTATACCTCAGATACCTACTTCAAATAAGTAACCTGAAGTTCGTTTAGCTAAGCTGAGGAATTTTAACCTTTATTTATAAACCTGATACCAAACTATAAAGAAATAGCAGGTAATATTTAATTAAATTTAGGGCAAAGATCATTGTAGCAGTGCTTAGTATATTTACCACAGCCTTAGAGCTGCACAGCTTTTGTAGACCTCTTTAAATACAAATGAATGGCTCTATCTCAGACATGTCTGCAGGGCACATAAAATACACTGTTGTCATTTATTGTGGAATTATCTGTCTTGCTGACTTGGAGAGTATAGTACTGTTGGGGCATTTAAATCCTAGCTAAAGACTTTTTCAGTCAGACATTCATTGACCCTTGACATTTCTTTGCTCATAATAGCTATTATTTCATTTATACAGTCTGGAACATAAGATTTACTTTTATTATTGCTTATTTATCAGTGGTTTTATGTTATTACTTTATGGGTCTGTACTTAATGAATGCCACATGTATTTGTTTATGATGCTCTTTATCTTGTAATGTAAATGGTCAGTACTATAGGGCGCTATCAATTATGATAGAATTGAATTGAAACATACACTTTGTGGTTCAAAAGAACAATTACTGAATGACCTATAACATCTGTAGTCCTATCAGGTAATTTCAGTCATCCAGAATTGTTCAGCAAAAATATTCCACGTTGGGGAATATCAACTTCCAGTATAAGTTTATTCTCTGTATTTCAGGTTTAGTACTTGTATTGTTTTCTTCCCATTTTTCACTCCTTGCATTTGTCATCCATGAAGGCCATGTTTATTTCATTCATGAGTGTCATGAGTTGAAAGCTGTGAGTAATATAGAGCAAACGTTAAAACTTCTACTGGCCTCAGTTAATAAGATTAAACTGTTTCATTCTGTTTTTTTTTTTTTTTCTGACTGCTCTGTAAAAAATATTGCCTTCATCTGTAACTGTAATTTCTGCATGATAGCCTAATATATTATACAGTATTTTCAATATAATAAAATATGTTTTTATCTTGACATTACTGTTTGTGATTTAGCAGCTGAAATTATAATAATATAGCAGTATGTGCTGTTAAAGCATCTGCTATAATTGACAGACAGATCTTCTGTTAATGTACTTAAGGGGTCCATGTCAGTTTTCTCTTCTTAATTAATCCTATCTTACTGAAAACAATTTACAGAAAAGTCCAGCTTATGGAATGTTTACCAAAATGTATCTTGTAACTTTAAAACTACTACACAGATTTTGTGGGGAGGTAGGTCTCTCTATATCACTCATGCGGGCAGCTCTGCCCAAACCCCTAACTATTTAATACTCTCATTCTGAGGTTGCACTGTGTCAGAAAAGGGAAAATAAATAATATGCACTGCAGTCCATTTACAGACCTTTTCTTCTGCAGAGTTTCCATTACAAAAACAATGGTATTAGCTATACAGGTGAAGGCCTCCTTTTATATAAAGGCTTGACTGAAAGTCTGTTTGCCATATTGCCAAAGTATTTTTCCACAAGTACTTGTTTAACGAATGGGAAGGACATTGAGCTGAGAGAGTGTTTGACAAGGTTTGCAATGAGCCTTTCTGGAGTAATAAGAAGACTGAAATGAGTTTTGACAGCTATTTGTTTGGATGACAGAGGAGTAGGAATGCTGGTGTATTTGGTCATCTAATACTTAAGGTATATTTAGATACTGTATTTCAAACTGGAGAAGAGCTGTGTATCTGTTAATGTTGTCCATGAAATCTTGTATACCTGTTAAATGATTAACTTTCTGAGCAGATTAAAGAATGGCACTACATTGTGCATGTAGGAATAGTCAGGATGAGTGACAGAATTTTTTGAGAAAGTGTTTGATGTGAGGCATTCCTGCAGATGAAAAGGAAATTGATGTGTTCGGTGTTAGCAGGAAACATTAGTAAAAAGTGTTTCTGTTAATAGACTAAAGACACAGCCTGTTTGAATTAGGTTGCAACAAGAGTGCACAGAACACTGTGTGATTTCTATAAACTATACTGTAAGGATTTCAGCATTGGTATGCACTGAACAGAAAGAGTGAATACAGGAATGGAAATAAAAATTGGAAATTCTGAAGGAATGGGGTTCCCCTTGTTAAAATCAACTACACAAATGCTTGCTAATTAAATCATTGAAATGACTCAAAATCTCACCATTTATTAAGACTCAAGCCTCATGGGACACACAAACACAAGAAGAAAATATTCCCTTTTCTTTAATGTTTATGATCATACAGTGATGATATTTAAGCTTTTTGAGTATGAAAGGCACAGAACACTACATACTTTGGGAGCTTTCATACCTTCAAAAATTACATTTTTTTGCACTTTGGTGATTGCTCACCTTTTCATTTCACTGATTCAGTCAATCAGCATTTGCATCATTGATTTTGCAATGTGAACCAAGTAGGAAGGCAGAACAGCTAACAGAGAGATTGGGAAAAAGAAGCAGTATTGGTTAACAAAATGTTCTTACTGACAGCCTTTCATTTAAGGGTTAATTATGCATTCCAATAACATATGGAGATATCTTTACATAGTAAATTTGAGAATGTCACCTCAGTCTAGGTTAATAGGACACTGCTCTATCTGAAAATAAATGTAGGGTACCTAAATATGTTGAGCGTTATATTATATTATATTGCTAATTTTTCCAGGTGAAACATTTTTTTTTTATTTCTGCAGAAGACGTGTGGCCATCTGATGGCTATTGTGAATGAAGGATGTATAGAGAGAGGGTAGTGTTATGAGTACGCATGGTGTGTATGATCAGAATCTGCTTCTTACAAGCTAAAGTTGTGGAAAGTACAATGTCAGGATTATGGAATATTTATGTGTGCTTTTTATGCATGTTTGTAGTTGAGAATTTATATTTTGTTGGTGAGGATGTCCAGTTGAACAGAACCCATTTTCAAGTGGTTGTGTTGGGAGAAATCCTCCTCAATTTACATATGACAGCTTTAACAATCATTGTAATTAACAATAATTACTGAAAAATACTATTATACCTAATACAATAAAATAACTATCTCAGGAAAAGGCAGAAAAAAGGCATAAGAGTTAGCAATGAAATACAAAAAAAAATGTCATTAGTACATGAAATACATTACGGAGATCTTAAGTATGGATCAGGGCCTTAAGCCAGACAAAAAGCAGATGAAATTTAAAGTGTGATAAGGAAGAAAATACTTGGACAAATGGTCAAATTATGCAAAGGCAACATATGAAGCACCAGTTCTTGAGGAACCAGATTTCAGACTTTCCATTTAATGATTATGCTTATGCCAAGTAGGACGTTCAAAACTTTATCCAGGTAGACACTGCATATGCCTTCACCAAATGAGTTATGACTTATAGATGAGTAAACAGAAAAGGTGTTTCCATTGCATAGGTTATGCCAAAGAGTGCCTTTAAGACAAATTGATAATAAATACCTGCTTTCATTACACAGTAATTTAAAGGAAAAGCTTACATGCAGAAGATATAATCATCGGACAGCTTCATCAATCTCGTTTTTAGTGCAGAGCAATAAGGTTCCCTTCACCTAGCGGGAGTAATACATTTTGTTGCCGTGAGGCATACCATTTCTAACTTGCCAAGCTGACTAGATGACTTTTTTTCTGCTATATATATAAATAAAAGAGCCAGAGAGGAAGCAAACTATTAATACATGTATACTGAGAGTCTTGGGTTACAAATAAACTCAGATTGTAAAAGCATGCTAAAGTTTACTTTCTTGAAAGGACACCTGGCCTAATCCTCACCATCTAGTTCAGTATGAAGATAGGATTCCTAAATATTTAATTAAGCTAGGTTGTTATACATTTTATTAGCTCAAGTTTAACTAAGAGATTTTCCTATAAATGTAAATGCATTTTTCTAACCAAAACACCATGGTAGAAAACGTTTGAGAGTATTTAATGTAATCCATGAAAAGGAATTCTGTAGTAGGCAAGGAAAATGAAGAAAATAACAATATTCTGATTTTTTTTTTAATTTAATTATATCATGCAATCCATTTTATTTAATTATATCATGCATAAAACAAAAAGAAAGGAAATGTTAAGGACTTGTAAAATGAGAATTGGCAGTAGGATTCATTCAAGTTTATGTGGGAAAATTACTATAAAAATATAGTATTTTAAACAACGGTATCACATTTTTCAAATAACATGTTTATTTCTTGCTGCTTCAGTTTTCATAAACTGATTCTTCATTCATCAAGATCTACATCAGTGCTTATATGGCTTGTCACTTGAAGCTTTGTCATCATATGCATTCGGGGGGGGGTGTTTATTATCTTGGAATGTCATAGAAATGTTCATAGGTTCACAGCTGAACACTAGGCTAACTGCTCTGAAGGGCCATTTTAAGCCTAGCCAATAACCCATGGTCAGAATCAAACCTTGTACTTTGTGTCTGTGAGGTGAACACCTTAACCTTTATGCCAAATCCACCCCAATCTAATTAATGCGCTTCTGGGAGCAATATGTTTAAGTATACATGTATAGATTCATTCAAGATGAACCCTCTGACAAAAGAATCATCTATATACAATAACCTAAAGACAAGTGAAATACTGACAGAAAGAAAAGAAAAAAAATAAGGCCAGGTTCCAGTAAATGATTCCATACCAAATAGATGTTTCTTCTTCTTCCTAGCAGCTCAGCATCACCTGCCACCAGCTCTACTCATTCACAGGAACCACTGGTCCCACCTCATGCTCTCCCAGGCTCAACATGACCCATGTCTAGGGCAGATGAGGAGACTGAGGATGCTGTTACAGCATCATGCCACTGCCAGGGAGTGTGCCCAAACGTGTGCCATACGGATCAGCATTGCAAGCTCTGTAGTCACTGACTTCCTGAGGTGCATGCATGCTTCTGTGCACACTCAACTTCCCATTTAAGTGACACACTGCTTATGCAGCACGGCAGTCACCAGACTCACAAGGCTGGTTTATTGACATTGGCCATTCACTCCTATACTTCCCTAACAATCTCCCCAGGACTGTGCAAGTAATCAAACTTGTGTCATCTGGGTTACAATAAGAGCTTTATCCCTCTGTGCCACTGGACCACTCCATATTATATAGAATTTTCTGCATAGAGGAATGGCACCATTTCTGTGATCCAAATAGCTGAGATTTGTTTAACATTGTAAACACTACTGGAATATGGCAGAGAGGAGGAGTAGAAAAGAGCCATGGCCTACTTGCCTCTCCCACTGGAAAGCTGCAAACACTTGGACTTTCATGGAGCCAATGATATTTCCCTGGAAGGGAACTGCTTGTAGATAACTCATCTTGCAGAAGTAAGGAGGAACCTTCCATAATCAGCCTATTGCACAATCTCAGCCAGAGTGTTGTTGAGTGCACACAAGGAGTTAAAAGCCATAAAGTAAAAAGCCAAGCCCCCCCATGATGGCTGCCTAAAAGATGGCATGTCTCTGCTGACTTACAACTTGATGATTAGGGAATGAATGGGTACATTGGATGGGGGGGGGTTGATGATCAACAAGCAGCAGGGGGCAAAAAAGTCACATAAATGTAGACATTTCTGGTATTTCTTTGACATATTTTATAGTATCACTTTATAACACCCTTGTGCTGCATCTGTCTATCATCCCAAAATGGGTAAATGATTGTCTATCAAACTTGTTATGCGTTATCTTGACTTGCCTATCAAGTAACATCCAGTCACTGTTGCAACCAGGTGAAACGAACCAGTTGAAGCCATGACCAGATGATAAAGCATGTTAAATTTTATTTTTTCAGGGGGGAGTTCATCCCCTACCCTACACCGCTTGCCTGAATGTGTTATCACTATGGTTGTATAACAGTGGAGAAAATTGTAACGTTCAAAACCCTGTACTCCCTGGTGGCACCATTACTGAAGCACTAATATATCTCAATAAAGAATAACAGCTAGTGAACTGCAGTTTTTGCAGCTGTACTCAACAAGTTGCAACCTCAATAATTTTCAGTCGGGGAAAAGGAAGCCCTATTCTTAAGCCATAAACAAGCTATACAACAGAAGGAAGAAACTGTTGTCGAAAAGAGGAAGAACCCAGGATTCAAAAAACTCCCTCACCAGCCTCAGTAGAAAGCTGAGATTCCTCATAAAATCTTCCAAAGCTAGTTACGAAAACAAAATTGCCAAAGATTCCAAAGACAACCACAAGTCATTCTATAGCTATGTCAAGAATCTAAATGGCAATACTCAGATCTGTTCTGAGCTACAGCAGAATGGCACTAGATATACTGATCCCAAGGATATTGCCAATATCCTGGTAGATAGATTCAGTGCCAACTTCACCCCCCCTCTCACCCCTTAAAGGGCCCACCTCAATACAGAAAGAATGCCAAATTCCGATAATCAAGGCCACTCAGGTAAAAAAACACACTCTCCAAAGCCAAGAATACAGCATCCATGGGACCAGATGACATCCCGGGCTGTGTACTGCATGAACTACAAAATTAACTGACACCTCACCTATGTATCATGTTTAATCATAGCCTCACCTCAGGCTTCATGCTCACAGAGTGGCTCACAGCTACAGTCATCCCACTTCACAAGGAGGGATCCAATTTGGATCCCGGGAACTACCGCCCCATCAGTCTTACGAGCCAGATCTGCAAGGCCATGGAATGTATTATCATGGAACTTAACAAAGACATTTGCAACCTTCAAACACTGAACCCCACCCAGTTTGGGTTCGTGAAGTGCCGATCTTGCCTCCTGAACCTGACTTGACTTCTTCAAATCAGTCTCCAGAGCCATGAATGAGGGTAAGTTGGTTCACACAGCCTGCTTGGACCTCGGCAAGGATTTTGACACTATCCCCCACTCTGGAATCATAGATAAACTTACTAAGCTCGGCATTAATCCCTACTTCACTCAATGGGTTGCAAACTAGCTTACTAACAGAACACACACTGTAAAAGTAGCCAACTCCAAATCCAGCTCCAGACAATTGACAAGTGGTGTACCGCAGGGTTCTGTCCTGGGACCACTCTTGTTTGGCATCTACTTCTCTGAAGTACAGGCCAACAATAAGGGACTCTGGCTTACAAAGTTCACAGATGACTGCAAGCTGGGAGCCATTATTGAATCCCCAAATTATATGGATATACTACAAAAGGGCCTTACCAAAACAAATGCCTGGTGCCAGAGCCATGGGCTCAAGCTAAATGCCAAAAAATGTATAGTTGTCCCCTTTGGGAAAAAACACATACCTGTGAACTACCACATAGGTGGCAGTACACTAAACACCAAAAGTGTGATAAGAGACCTAGGGACACAGGTGGACAGTGGTCTCACCTTTGATAACCACATAGCCACAACAGTTAGAAAATCATCCTTCTACGTGGCACACCTCATCACTCAGGGCTTTTCATCCAGAAAAAAGGAGGTCATTGTCCTTCTGTACTCATCCCTCATTAGACCCATTATAGAATACAATGCCCCATTTGGTATGTACCTCACAAGACATCTGCAACAAATTGAAAGGCCGCAGAAATACCTCACAAAAAGAATCACAGGCCTAAAGCATATGCCTTATGCTGACCATCTAAAGAAACTCCAGCTATACTCTGCCGCATATCACTTACTCAGAGGCGATCTCTGCCTAACATACAAGGCCATGTCAAACCCAGAGTTGTTAGACATGCTACAATTAAAGAAATCCCAATCCCTCCGAGCCACATGCTACAGGGATCTTAAGCTTGTCATCATGATGAATAGAACATGCTGGCAGGATAGGTTCCTGATCTAGAGACTCCCCATACTCTGGAATAGGCTGCCCATACATGTCAGGCAGAGCACCTCAATGGCACGCTTCAAGGTGAACCATGACGATTGGATGGGAGATAGGAAATTCACCCCGGGGACACATCAGTAACCCTGCTAGACAGGAGTCTAGGAAAGTAAATAGTTGTGGGAAGCAATAGCCAGGGAATCATTATGGCTAGACTTGTATAGGCCCTAGGCCCAATAGCCTGGTACCTGCCTATGAACCTTAGCATAACATCTTCCTTTACCTAAGTATCCCAGTCCTGACCCTTTATTTCCTCTTGCTTGAGGGTGTTGCTAGTCATTTTTCTGCCTCATTTAGATTTCAGCCAGAAAACTATGTCACTCGTCTTGTATATCTGAATAAGATGATGAAGCTTGGGTGTTCATTTAAGTACTTTATTACATACAAACACATATGCATGCTTACATCTTGACTGCTCACTACAAAATGGCACTCTTCCTTGCACTTGCTCAGTACTTATATGCACGTGCCTGCTGACTGGAAAGCTTCTTAAAGGTATATCACACACTTTGATCTACATCCTCCCTCTTTACTGAGCTGTCTTGCAATAATGATGATGCTTGAATAGGCATGCAAATTATACAGACAATAATAAACAAAACAACATTCACATCCAGGTCACCATGTATCTAGAACTAGGTCTGGAAACATGACCTGATCTTGTAAAGTAATAGTTAGGACTGGGTTTAGCAACAGGGACAGTCACAGGTGAATGTTCTACTTTAGGACTCTTGGGGATATTCTTAGGAACAGGGATATCTGTTGGATTGTCCTCTGGAATTCAAACATTGGCTAAGTCACTCTGAGAACTAGAGTTTTTATCACAAACAAGATGCTGTAACACTGGCTCGGACACCTGTAATAAATGTTTCCAATTCTGTCTAAATTCTATTCCCTGTGATTCCACAATGTACAATCTCAGGTCTTGACACAAATTTTTCATAAATCCAATCTGATCAAAACCTTTTGCTGTCTGTATCTCACTATTTCTGCTGTCTTCATCTCACTGTCTCCCCTTCTTGTAATGGATTGAGCGATTTGCTGGTCTTATCATAATTGGACTTCTGGGGCAAACACTTTTTCAGGAGGTGAGCTTTCACTGCTTTGTTGTTCTTAGCACATGGAACCAACAAACTGCTTTTGGTTGGTAGTGTGGTTCTGGTTTGTCTCGACAAAAGCCTCTGGGCAGGCGACCAAGATGATTATTGCAAGGAATGTCTCTGAGATTCAGGAGATTTAGAAAAACATTAGTATTGTCTCATTTTGATTTCTCTAACAGCTGTTTTGCACCTTGAACTGCAAATTCCACCAAGCCATTTGACTGTGGGTATTCAAGAGTACTCATAATGCAAAGTCTCACATTTCAACAAATCTCTTGAACTGTTGACTTGTAAACTGTGCACCATTGTCAGAAATGACTCTGTGTGGACTACCATGGACAGAAAAATGTCTCTTCAACTTAGAGATGACATCATTGGACAATAGATTAGGAAGTAGGTCAATCTTGAACCAATTTGAATAAGAGTCTACTAATACCAAGTCTTCTTCTTCTTTCGGCTGTTCCCATTAGGGGTTGCCACAGCAGATCAACTGTTTCCATTTCTTCCTGTCCTTTGTAACTTGCTCTGTCACACCAACCACCTGCATGTCCTCTCATACCACATCCATAAACCTTATCTTAGGCCTTCCTCTTTTCCTGTTACCTGGCAGCTTCATCCTTAGCATCTTTTTCCCAATATACTCTGCATCTCTCCTCAGCATGTAATCTTGCCTCTCTGGCTTTGTCTCCAAACCTTTCAACCTGGGCTGACCCTCTAATATACTTATTCCTAATCCTGTCCATCCTGTCCATCCTCGTCACACCCAGTGCAAATCTTAACATCTTCAACTCTGCCACGACAAGCTCTGACTCCTACTTTTTTGTCAATGCCACTGTCTCCAACCCATATAACATAGCTGGTCTCACTACCCACTTGTAGACCTTCCCTTTCACTCTTACTGGTACTCGTCTGTCACAAATCACTCCTGACACTCTTCTCCACCCACTCCATCCTGTCTGTACTCTCTTCTTCACCTCTCTTCCACACTCACCATTACTCTGAACTGTTGATCCCAAGTACTTAAACTTATCCACCTTTGCCACCTCTACTCCCTGAATCCTCACCATTCCTCTATCCTCCCTCTCATTAACACACATATATTCTGTCTTAGGCCTGCTGACCATCATTCCGCTTCTCTCTAGAACATATCTCCACCTCTCCAGGGTCTCCTCCACCTGTTCCCTAATCTCACTACAGATCCCAATGTCATTTGCAAACATCATAGTCCACGGGGACTCCTATCTGATCTTGTCTGTCAAGCTGTCCATCATCACTGCAAATAAGAAAGGGCTCAGAACTGATCCTTGATGTAATCTCACCTCCACCTTAAATGTATCCGTCACTCCCACCGCAGACCTCACCGCTGTCACACTACCCTCATACATATCCTGTACCACTCTTACATACTTCTCTGACACTCCTGACTTCCTCATACAATACCACAACTTCTCTCTAGGCACCCTGTCATATGCTTTCTCTAAATCCACAAAGACACAATGCAACTCCTTCTGACCTTCTATGTACTTCATCAACACTCTCAGAGCCAACATCGCATCTGTAGTGCTTTTTCCTGGCATGAAACCATACTGCTGATCACTAATCATCTCCTTCCTTCTTAACTTAGCTTCCACTACTCTTTCCCATAACATCATGCTGTGACTGATCAGTTTAATCCCTCTGTAGTTACTACAGCTCTGCACATCACCTTTATTCTTAAAAAATCTGTAACAAAACACTTTTTCTCCATTCCTCAGGCATCCTCTCACTTTGTACTAATGCCAAGTAATAATGACCATTCCACTCAAAGATATCTGTGGCTACTGTCGACCAAGGTAGTTCAGGAATCTGGTTTAACTGAAGTGGTTCATCTTGTTGATGCGTTTAGTACTATTGCAAACAGAACAAGATGAAATTTCTCTCTCAATGTCTTTTGACATAGAAGGCCAAAATACTAGTCATCTTGCCCTTCTTTTGACAGAATCAGTTACAGGGTGGCCACAATGCAAGATCTTAATGTACTGTTGTTCCAAAGATTTTGGAACAATCACTTTTGAACCTTTCATGATGATACCATTGTCAGACAAAATCTCTTCTCTGTAAGGAAAATGTTGCTGCACTTCTACTGGTAAACATTATTTAGAAAGCCATCCTTAACTGAGGAAGTGGTTAAGCTTCTGAAGAAATGGATCTGAAGCTATGCGATTTCTAAGCTCATCAAGATGAGTGGAAGAAAAATTTCTCACTTCCGTGACTTCAAAATCAGATTTCTCAGTTTCATGCTGTTCAGTTTTTTTTTTTTGGGGTGATGTGGATAAAGTATCAGCAAGATAAAGAAGTTTGCCTTTTGTGTATACAAGATTGAAACTGTACATTTGCAATTTGAGCATCATGCAATGCAATCTAGCAGGAGTTTTGTGCATTAGCTTTCGCAAAATATTAACTAGAGGTTGGTGGTCAGTCTCGAGTTGAATAGATTTGCCATAAATATAATCATGGCACTTCAAACATGCAAACACAATTGCCAAGAGTTCCTTCTCTATCTGACCATACTGCATCTAGGTTTAGTTTAGAGTTCTCAACACATAGGATACTGGTCTCTCCCTCTTGAAAAATGACTGCACCAAGACCAAACATAGAAGCATCAATGGAGAGAGTTACTGGTTTGTGAACATCATGGTAGCTTAAAGTAGGTGGACTGGCAATTTTCTGTTTCAGGACATCAAATGCTCTTTGGTGTTGTTCTGACCAGGACCAAGATACATCTTTGCATGTCATCTCGCTAAGTGGTGCTGAAAGTTGGCTCAAATCTGGAATTAACTTACATAGTTGATCATGCCAAAAAAAACTTTGTAGGGCTTGGACATTGTCTGGAGCTGGCATCTCAAGAATTGCTGTTTGCTTGGAAGAATCTGGTCATAAGCCTGAACTGGTAAATAAATGGCCAACATAATTAACTTCTCATAGCCTGAATTTACATTTCTGAGGATTCAGCTTAAGACTGACTTCATGAATTCTGTCTAAAGCTGTTTTGAGGTTTCTATTATGTTCGACTTCACCATTGCCTACTACAAGAATATTATCTACTATAATAGCACATGGATAGTCAGAAAAAATTTGCTCAGTCTCACGCTGTAAGACTTCACTGGCAGAATTTATCTCAAATGGCATTTCCACAAATCTGTACCTTCCAAATTGTATACTAAATGTGGTTAGTAGTGAAGATTTTTGTCAAGCAAAATTTGCCAAAATTAACTTTTTGCATCTAAGACAGAAAAAAACAATGGCATTTGGCATAAGAGCAGCAACTTCTTTCGACTGTGTGCATTGGATGATGAGGTCATTTTAGTGCTTTGTTCAAGTCTCTTGGGTCAATACATATTCTAATATCATCTGAGCGGAGGATACCCATTCAGTTGGTTCTTCAGCTGGACAAATTACTCTTTGCTGCACCATTCTATCCAGCTCAGCCTTGACTCTGTTCTGCAAGCTACTGGCACTTTCTGTGCTGGACTGATAACTGGGCTTATTTCAGGGTCTAGTTTCATAGAGTACATAACTGGGAATTTGTCGAGTTTGTCTTTGAAAAGATCAGCATGGTCAGAAAAAATATTTTTGGTGAAATTTGAGCTGTTATCCTTCAAACTTACATGGTGGAATTCCTTATTAAATGAAAGCAGTCCTATTTTCAAACTGTCTCTGAGGCCTAATAATGACCGCACATGTCCCTTGACTATGTAAAATTGCAAGTCACAGCTGTTCCCAGAAGAGTAACATGAAAGTACTGCGGAGCCTTTGGTTTGAATTTCTTCACCACCATAAGCAACAAGTTTTGCACAGTTCACCAAATCAAGCCTCTCACCAGCTTTTACTCTAGAGAATGTTTCTGCTGACATAACATTGCACTTTGAACCAGTATCAACTTTGAGCTCTACACATCTCCCATTAATCCAAACAGTACAAAATACTTCATTCTTTGCCCACAAGTCTACTGCATTGACTGTTTCACCAAGCACAGACGCATTATCAACATAAAAAAGTAGGGTCACAGCTTTCTAGTTGATCAACTTGCCTCTTTGAATGCTCTTTTTTAACAAAAGAATGAATCTCTTTTGATTTACAAAACCTTTTGAAATTATGCCACTATTTACATTTGTAGCACTGCTGACCAAAAGCTAAACACTTTTCTCTTTTAGGTTCATGATTACCCCCGCAACTGTGACAGTTGACTATGAGGCTAGGTGGGGGCACATTCTTTGATTTAGCTGACTCACCCTTGTACTTCACTGAGCATGTCCACTTCACAGAGCATGCTCTAGAACTTGTTAGAAAAGCTCTGGGTTTCACTGAAGCTGCCACATCTTTGGGCCTGTATGTTTTAACCATGTGCTGCATACTATCTACATTAGCACTGGAACTGGAACGCACTGGAAGCATGCTTTTCTCATTTGTAAGCATATTTGTGTGCTTTTCTGTCAGCTCATATATCTGACAAATCTCTATGGCCTTATTTAAATTTAAATCACTGCCTTGAAGCAAAATCTTTCTCACTGCATCATCTTTAATACCACATACAAGCCTGTCTTTTATCAATTCATCTCTCAAATCACCAGAGCTGCACATTTTAGCCTTGTTTCTCAAGTCAGTTATATATGCTGCAAATGTTTCTCAAGGCTTTTAATCCCTTGTGTAAAATGTGTCTTTCCATTGTAATATTCATTTGGGGGTTACACATTTCCTAAATTTATGTTTTAAACACTCAGGGTTTTCCCGCATTTTAGCTGTTACCACTATATGGCAGTTTCCCCCTCCCTTGCATGCACAGCAGGTGCATACACAAATGAATGCTCTCTTTCAATGTCTTCTGAACCAGCTAAATTAAGCAGAATAAATGCCTTTGCATGTGTGTCTTTGTCAGAAAAAATCAGTCTGTATGAAAATATTGTACTCTTGCTCAAACACTCTACAATTTTCTGCAATATTTTTATCAAACACAAGCAGACTTGGTCTGCGAAATCTTTCTGCCATGCCAACAAATTATGCTTAAACACAATGCAAATATGGCCCTTGTAATTATGTATGAACATGCACACACACCAGGTACTCGGAATAAGATTTAAATGCACAACTCTTTGAAAGACTGTACTTTGTGAAATATTCTTTGAAATGACTGCACTTTATGAAATAACTGTGCTGTAATACTGCATACACTTGCCAACATGTTGCACACTTCAGATACTTCGCGTAGCTTTACTTAATGTGAAAAAGTAGCACAGAATGAAAAAATACAGTCGCTTTCCCTTTTTAATATTTTTTATCAATATGTCACAGTTTTGGACATTTTGTTTAATTAGAAATTCATTTTGAGCATTCAGAGTGCTTCATTTTATATTCGTTGAGTAAAAAAATCATTTAAGTGTGTTTTAGTATCTGGAATTCATTTCTAACTTGTTTGTGAGTTGTTCGAGCAGTAGAGGATGATCCACTCCTATATATTCCTTCAATTTTAACTGTGCACCTCATGGTTTTGATTCTGGATACCATTCTGACACAGTGTCACTTAAGACAATGAGGCTTGGGTGTTCATTTAAGTACTTTATTACATACAAACACATCAGGATGGATATCTGGAACATTAAACTTTAACTGACTGACTAACACACATATGCATGCTTACATCTTGACCGTTCACTACAAAATGGCATTCTTGCTTGCACGTGTTCAGTACTTATATGCATTTGCCCACTGACTGGAAAGCTTCTTAAAGGTATATCACACACCCTGATGTACAAACTACATACCTTTAGTGCTTTGCCTCTAACTTCTGCTACCTGATGATTTACCTCTGTGTCTTTTAATGTCACTGCCTTTATTGCTCTACAGTCTGGAGGGTGCAGACTTCTATAGAAAGGTGAATCATTTCTAACCAACAGCCAAATGGAATCTCAACAAATGTCATTCCTTTTTAGACACTTCAATCTGTATGGGATATCTGCGTAGCACTAATCTTGTCATAAGATGAAATGAAGCATGACCCATCATGCCCTGAATTATTGTTTCTTTTTCCACTCAGTAATGACTTAGCCTCTTGCATGAACAGAAAATTAATTTCCTGTCCTCTGAATTACCCATGCGGTTCTTCTAACATAAATGGACTAGAGGTGGATGCAGTGGAGCTAACTGCTGGGATTTTACAAAGTATTAGTAAAGCAATTTTAATATCACAGATTGCTACTAATAGCTGCTAACTCACTAAATGCTTGCATCACTACATGCATATCCTTGTTATGTAATTTACTTCCTAATATGTTATCCCAGGATGCCCAGAACACCTCCAGATTAGGAGGGATAATACAGAAGAGCCTTTTCCAAATAAGACAAAAACTGTACTGAATGGCTACCTGATTGCAGTTGCAGTCTAGTTTGCAGTCTAGAGTCTCTAGCTATTTCTAGCCTTGTACTAATAAATAATGGCATATTGTCAGATTTTTTTAACTCTGGTTGTCTGTGTCATGGGCAGGACTCCTTCCCTCTGTGACATGAAGCAGTATTTGCAGACACCTGAAGATAAAGTTTGAGAGATGTCAAACTATGTTCTAAGCCAAGAATCACATTTTTACTAAAGAAATTATACAGTTCACACAGGTTCCTTGCTGATCAGGATTCAAAGACACTAGCCAGCTCAGGAAGTATAACAACCATTAGATTTAGAATAAGCATGAGTAATCAGAATGGGTGACAGAGCTTCCCAGCTACTAACAGCTGATTCAGTGAAGTTTGTATGCCTTATGTGTAAATACCTCAAGGAGAACCAGGATTAGAAACTTGCTTTCAGTCTATTCCCACCCCTTTAGCATCATGTAGTGCACGCGACACAATGGTAGTAACTTTAGTGTCCACATTTATATTTTGCTGCCCACATGTAGAAATCCAGATTTATGACATTTTATTTATTTTATTTATTTATGTATTTGCAGTTGGTTTACCAGGATAGTCCATTGGGCCAATAAGAACCCATTTTCAATGGAGTCCTGGGGAGAAAAGCACCAAAACAAAGGTTACGAAAAGATTACAGCAGTTTACAATTTTAATCATTTGTAGGTTAAAGACAAAGCTTTAAAACAGTGGTAACAAAAAGATTACAGCAGTTTACAATTTCAGTCATTTGTGGGTACAAAACAAAACAAAGATTAAGCAGTTACAATGCAATTTTAGGTTTCATTTTGTAGAAAACCAAGATTTAAGCAGGTGCAATAAAAATTTTTAGGTTAAATTTTGTAGAAAAATAAAGCATTGCTGTAGTAAATATATAGTTTCTTTAGTGGAATAGTAGGAGTAGAGAATTATAAGATGTCATTACAGTTGGCTTATTATTTTGTGTCTGGTAATATATGATATAGTTGCCTGTAGGAAGTGGAGAATAGGCTATGAGGGGTGGGAGCAGGAGCATTCACATGAGGATGTTAGATGTGAGTGCAGTGATTTTTTAAAAGCAGGGAGGTCGGTGGTGATACGGATGGAGGGAGGAAGGGAGTTCCATAGGCATGCCAGGGCAAAGGACATGAGGTTTTGTCCTGGAAAGTGAAGGGGTTTGTACAGCTCTATTAAGTTTTGGTTATTAGATCTTATGAGTCTTTGTGGCAGGTGCATTTTAAAGGTAGAGCTGAGAGAGGGACAGAGGGAGGGATGAAAAATTAGTTTGTGAGAGATAGTTGGGAAACTCTAGCCAGTTAAGTTTGTGGATAGATGCACAGCGATGGGTAGATGATTTGTGGCTAGTGGCAAATTTGGCAATTTTATTATAACAAGAGGACAGTTTTGTTTTGAGAGATGATTGTAAGTTTGTTAGGAGAGGGGCACCATAAAGGAGGGAAGGGATGAGAAATGTAGTAGCGAGAGTGAGCTTAGTAGATGTAGTGAGGAATCGATTGTGTCGGTAGAGCATGCCAAGTTTTTGGTGTTTTTTTTTATGTTTAGTTGTAGGTTGCTATTGAATTTAAGCTGGTCATCAATCTGGACTCCTAGTAGTTTGGTTTCAGATACCAGTTTAAGAGGTGTGTTATTCTGGCTAGTGATGGAGAATAGTTTTCTATCAATGGTGTTGGTTTTTGAGGGGGTAAATACCATAAGTTTGGTTTTTGATGCATTGAGTGCTAGATGATTGTCCTTCATCCACTGTTCTGTGGTAGAGAAGGTGTCTTGAGTCAGTTTTAAGAGAGTGGGGATGGATGTGGCTGCACAGATAATTGTAGAATCATCTGCATATTGAATAAGTTTAGCATGAGGAATTGAGTGGAAGAATGGAATCTTGGGGGACACCAGTGGGTGTGTTAAAGAAAGAGGAGATGGCTTTTTTCCACTTGACAGCTTGTTGCCTGTTGGAGAGATAGCTGGTGAACCAATTGAGAGAGGAAGGGGATAGGTTTAGGCTAGATAGTTTAGTTAGGAGAAGGTAGTGAGAGATAGTATCAAAGGCCTTAGAGGGGTCAAGAAAGAGGGTAGATACAGTAGAGCCAGAATCTCTGGCTTTATTTACAGTTTCCAGGAAGGAAAGGAGGGCAGTCATGGTGCTGTGACTGGGTCTGAATCCATGTTGTGTGGAAGTTAGTAAGTTATTATGTAAGAGATAGGGAAGGAGTTGAAGATGGATACATTTCTCTAGGAGTTTTGATATAGGAGAGAGGATGGCGATGGGACGAAAATTAGTAATATTGTTATTATTGCCTCCTTTGTGCAGGGGAATGATGAAAGCCCTTTTCCAGAGTTTGGGTACAAGACCTGCTTGGATAGAATGATTGATTAGGATGCTGATGGGGAAGGCAATGGCTTCAGCAGCTATGCTGAGGAAGGATGAGGGAATGTTATCGGGGGCATTGGAGCATGATTTTAGCTTTTGCAGGAGTTTTCTTATGGTAGAAGTAGGAATAGGTTTTATGGAGAATGGTGGGAGTTGAGAGACTGGAGTTGAAGGTGGTGACAAGAGGGGGATGCAGAAGTAGAGGGTGAGGTGTTATTAGAGAAGGATGAGGTTAGTTTGGAAATAGAGTCTATGAAAAAAGAGTTGAATTGGGTAACCAGATCTATATCTAGTGCATTTGGGTCTGGGCTTGGGTTTTCTGCTGAGCCAGGTTTTAGGAGGGTAGTGATGCTTTTCCAGAATTTTTGAGGATTGGTTTTGTGGTTGTTTTGGAGAAGTAATTCTGTCAATCTGCTGTGATAAGCTTTTTAACAGTATTGCAAAGTGTTTTGAATTCATTAAGGGTGGTGGGAGTTTTGTTTCTTTGGTAATGTGCCCAGGTTTTGTCTCTAAGTCACATGGCAGTTAGTGTGTTTTTTGTTAGCCAGGGGGCGGTATTGTTTCTTATTCTTTTGGTTTTTATGGGGGCAAAATTATCCAGCAGTTTCAGGAAAGTTGTATTGAAGTGTGCAACAGCATTATCCAGGGGCAGAGTTTTTAGGGGGTTCCAATTTATTGATTTTAGGGAGTCTGAGAAGGTTATTGGGTTGAAGTTTTTTAGGTAGCGAGAGCTGATGTAATTATGAGTTACTTGTAATGGAGATGGAAGACATCTGGTGAAAATGGAAAGGTGGTCACTGAGGGAATCAGGAAGAGTTCCACTATCAGTGTAGTAGTGGGGGTGAGAGACTAAGATCCAGTCTAGAGTACTGCCACTGGAGAAGTCTTTAGAGGGCCTGGTAGTGAGGTTGATGAGCTGAGAGTACTTATATAGGTTGATGTTTAGGGGGTATGTAGGGGAATGAACGGAAGACCAACTAGTATTCGTGTCTCCCATGTTAATAGTTTCATTACTGATACTGGTAGAAAGCCAGGATAGGATATCCTCAAGTACTGAGATATTGTCTCCAGGGGGATGTAAATTGAGACTATGCAAATGTGTTTGTGTTTATTTAATTGAAATAGAGCTAGTACTAATTCTGCATTGGAGAAGTGAGGAATGGGTTTGTTATAGAGAGCAATGGATAGGGTGGATGAGTAGAGTAGAGCTACCCCACCACCCTTTTTGTGGGCCCTGTCTTTTCTGATGATAGAGTAGTTTGGTGGTACTATTTCAGCATCTTTTATATGAGGTTTTAACCAGGTTTCAGAAATAGCTAAGATGTCAGGTTTGTTGTGGAGAAGCCAGGCATGAAAGTTGGGGATTTTGTTAGCTATGCTTTGGGCATTTAGAGAAGCTAATAGGATGGGTTTAGATGTAGGGGAAGGGGTGTTTTGGCCTGGGTTAGGGTGTATATCTCCAGATAGAAGTATGGTTGTTAGGTGTTGGATTATGCTGATGAGGTGTTTGGATTGCCTTGTTTGTATGTTGTATATTGTCAGGTTTGTGTGGATATTGGAGTTTAGAGAGGGGCTAAAGAGTTTATAAGTAGAGCTTAGTTTGTAGTGAAAAAATAGGTGGATAATGGAATACAGTCCAGGGGAGATTGAGACAAATGAGTGTAAGTGAGTTGAAGGGAGTGAGCTGGTTGTGTGAAGTAATGATGTGTGATTTGTGGAGTTGGGCTGGGTAAGGTAGTGGATATAAGTAAGGTTCAGAAGTAGTAGTAGTTGGATTGAGAATGATATACGTTTTGTAAGCATGTTGAGGCTTTGATAAAGTATAATATGTAGTGTAGGGAGAAGGGTTAGAAATAGATATTGTGTTGTTAAATATGAAGGGAGGTGTGAGGAGATGGATTATAGGGGTAGGGGGTAGGAAGAAGATGGTGGTGAAAGGGGAGGGGTGCAATAGGTAGAGAGGATGTAGGAGTGGTTAGGTAAGTATAAGTGTAGATGCACTGGGGGTGGGTGTGAGTTGAGGGTAGGGTAGGGGAGCGGAGTGAGCCCGCAGGGCGAACAGATCAGGAAGAGACAAGAGAAGGAAGAAGCAGCCAAAAGAACAATCAGTGAAATGCAGTGTATGCAAGGTTAGTAAAGTTGTGACTGGGTATAGCATTTAGGAAAAGTGGTGGGGGGTAGTAGGGGGATAGGAGGGTACTAAAACTAGAAGTAAGAAAAAAGTGGACAATAATTAACAGCCACTTCTAAGACGTGGAGCTGTGAAATGGTTAGGTTATGAATTCATAGGATAGGTGTGAGGAAGGTAGGACTAGGTAAAAGTATTACCTAGTGGACAAAAACTATATAATAGCAGGTGAGTTTGAGAGGGAGAAGACTGGTCGGGGATAGAGGTGAGAGAGGCTAGCAGTAAAAAGGAGGGTAATAATATTACAGGGGAGAGGTTTGCTAGCTATAGCATAGTAAGGAATATGACTGCTGGCTGTCCTGGCTGGGGACCGAGCTTAGAGCCACCTAGAATTAAATGCTTATAAATATAAACATTACTGCCCAGTGTAGTAAAAGAACATACTTTCTCACTTTCTTTTAAAAATAGAGTTCTGTATCCAGGGACAGGATATGGAGGCTGGAGAGCTGGGTACTTTAGAATAGGAAGAAAAATAGAATTGAGGGGTCAGAGGCAATATGAGGAAACAGCAGGTTTTAATGGTTCCTTAGTCACCAGGCCAGAAGAATTCTATATCCAGGGACAGGATATGGAGGCTGGAGAGCTGGGTACTTTAGGATGGGAAGAGAAATTTCTCGCTTTCTTTTAAAAATAGAGTTGAGGGATCAGAGGCAATATGAGGAAATAACAGGTTTTAATGGTTCCTTAGTTGCCAGGCCAGAAGAATTCTATATCCAGGGATAGGGTATGGAGGCTGGAGAGCTGGGTACTTTAGGATGGGAAGAGAAATTTCTCACTTTCTTTTAAAAATAGAGTTGAGGGATCAGAGGCAATATGAGGAAACAGCAGGTTTTAATGGTTCCTTAGTCGCCAGGCCAGAAGAATTCTATATCCAGGGACAGGATATGGAGGCCGGAGAGCTGGGTACTTTAGGATGGGAAGAGAAATGTCTCGCTTTCTTTTAAAAATAGAGTTGAGGGATCAGAGGCAATATGAGGAAACAGCAGGTTTTAATGGTTACTTAGTCACCAGGCCAGAAGAATTCTATATCCAGGGACAGGATATGGAGGAGGGAGAGCTGGGTACTTTAGGATGGGAAGAGAAACTGAGTTCAGCTCGGTTCAAAGAAGCAATCTAACCTAATCCACCCCAGTGTAGCCCTCATGCATGTCTAATTTTCTGCAGCCATCAAATATGATCAGCAATCTCTATGTCTCATTTTCACAGGATCCTTTGGAAAGAATAAATCTAGTGTCCAAATTAGGTTGAGTAGCCTAGGAAAAAAGGACATTTGGATTCCCAAGATCCTTTATTCCAAAGGCAGTGCTAACAGTCTGCAGCATTCTATATTCTCTGTTACCATTTATGTGGTCTCATTTAAATTAATAGAGCATGTCAACCTTACACTGCAATACATAATGGAGGTGCCATGCAAGATAAATTGAAATTTCTCCTTTATATATTCTAATAGAGGACATTGCATAAAAAGAATTGTACATCTTTTACTTATTAAGAGAATAACTCAAAATTTCTCCAAAAGCTTGTAATACCTTCTACAGTGGACAAATGACTGATCAGGATTGCTAGGAAAATCATAAGGTCATTTATATAAATATTTGTTTTGTGTTTCTTTTTCTGATTTTAACCTCCAATATCTATATCACCTCATCAGTTTCTTAGCCCAGTGGCATAAAGAGCAGAAAAGGTGTAGCAAAAACCTTTGCCTCATTTCTTTTATAATTTGTAATGATAAAGACCTTTTTCCCCAGTTGTCCATTGCAAATGCCCCTTGATATAGACATTTCAGCAAATCAAATAACAGCCCAGGGGACTGATATTCCCATAACACTGTGAACAAAGATTTCCACTTCAGCTTATAATTTTTTCTTACATCCAGGCTAAGCAAGAGACATGTTCTCTCCCTTTTATTCAGCTAATATAGTAACAGTAATTCTGTCAAAGTCACAGTGATTTGGGTATATGAGGTTAGGTAATATATTCTTTGCGGCAATATTTGTATCCCCATAAAGATCATATAATCTATGTAAATAAGAGATATCAGCATATGGGATGCCATCTTTATCAGAGGATGGTTTCACTGAAAGATCACCAGCATTGTCAAATGACAGCGTAATGCAACATACTGTTGCTCTTCTTAAGCTTCTTCACCATTCTGCAAAGTACCATCATCTCCTTTCCCTCATTTTATACATCCCTGCCAGGAGCATATCTTCCATGAGGATTTACAATTTTAGTAACATTATCCCTCTTTCAATTCCACCAAGAGATACTGGGGAAGACTGTCTTTCAGGGACTTCTACAATAAACCTGCATTAAGGGAAGATAAGCTTAAGAACTGAACTGCTACATGCCACATTTTATCACCCAGAATCTAATAAAACACCCACGTGGTCTGAAGGTTTCTACCATAGTTTTATCCCACTCCTGCAGATTGCTGATAATAAGATAATAGGATCATAGGAGTTTACTAGGATATCGACCAGGTGGTCATTTCAAGCCTAGCTGTTTCATCTCAAAGCAATACCATAGATACTCTAGTCCATTCCCTGGATTGTATTTAGTAATGACTGCCAATGTTCAGGAGGGTTGTGGGTGCTATCTCCAGTAAGAATTTATGGTGCCCCATCCACTCGTCCAGGTTCCTTTTGAACAGTGTCATAGGGGTGCTCTGCTTCACATGAACTGGTAGCCTATTCCAAAGAAGAAGCAGTCGCTGGGAAACAAATCTTTCCCTCCAGTATGTCCTATTCAAGTCACAGGTCATATTTACGTCCCTGGAAACAGTAGTTCTAGTCCCATTTGATTTATGGATGTGCAGCAAATTTATTAGATTTGGGTTTGAGATTTCTCTGTAAGACAGGCATAAGTCTCCCCTAAGAAGCATATACAATAGAATATAGTGACAGGGAATTTAGTTGGTCTGTGTAAGGCACATGCTGGAGTCCCTTGATCTTCTTTGTTAGAAACCTCTGAGGTCTCTCCAATTTCTGCAGATGATTGGTATGCTACATTCCAAAAGGGGTATTATACTAAATTATTGGCCTGATTAGTGATGAATATAAAGGGGTTATAACTTCCTTTGCACTAGAGGCAATGCCTTTATTAATCAAGTGTGCTACATAGAAAGCCTTCCTTACTGCAGTAGACACATAGTGGTCAAAGTTAAGGTTGCAGTCAACTTGTGATCCCAGATCCCTTACCACTTCATGGGTACTTAGGGTATTGTTGTTGATTTGATAGTGTGAAGGGACATTGTTTTTGCTGAAGGGAATGATGATGCATTTCTTTGCATTCAGTTTGAGACTGTGACTAATACACCAGTCGTTGGTCTGCATAAAATCCTCCTGAAGTATACTGACATCATTTGGGGATGCAATAATTGCACCTTGTTTCCAGTCATCTGCAAACTTGGTCCCCCTTGGTTTTATCCTAAACTTCTGAGAAGTACACACCAAACAATAGGGAACCCAGCAGTGACCCTTCTGGTACCCTGCTGGTGACAGGTCTGCTGGTTGATGTGGAGTCACCCACATTGATAATGTCTGTCTGGTTTGTGAGTCAGTTAGCAACCCATCTTACAACAAAGAGGTTTACATTCAGTTTGCTAAGTTTATTGGTAATGCTTGAATGTGGGATTGTGATGAAAGCTTTTGCCAAGTCAAGGTCTGCTCTGTGCACAGATTTGCCCTCATCAATGCCTGTGGTCACATTTTCAAAAAAATCTACCAGATTTAGCAGGCATTATTTCCCCTTGACAAAGCCAAATTGAGTTGGTCTAGGGTTTGGAGGTTGCCTATGTCTTTATTTATCCATGATGTTACATTCCATGACCTTACAAATGAGGCCAGTCAGGCGTATGGGTCTAAAATTCCCCAGGTCTGTTGCTAGTCCACTCTTGTGGAGGAAAATTACTGTTTCTGTTCTCCATTCCATAGGAACTGACCCTGTGGTTAGGCTATGATTGAATAGGGTACTTAATGACAATACAAGTTCATGTTTTAGCTTGTTTAGAAGAAATTTTGGGATGCCGTTTGGTCCATAGAGGCTGTGTTTTTTGCCTTGGACAAGGCTTTAATGACCTGCTCTTCCGATGTGTAGGGTGAGGGGGGAGTTGGGGGCAAGGTTTGTGATAAGTTTGGAGGGGATAAGGGAGTAACATTATCACCAAATCTGTCTACTAGCAGGTTTGCTATCTCTGTTAGGTCAGAGTGTGTGATATCATTAGTCACAAGTTCAGCACATGCTTCAGTCCTGTCTTTTATGCTACGTGCATAGCTGTAAAAGGCCTTATGGTTATCATTGGCTGTGCTTGCTAAGTTTTTCTCAAAGATGCCCTTTGAGGGTGATGTTTCTATCTATATTACAGATAAATTCACCTATATTTTGTCATAGTTTATATGTTACACTTGGAACTGCCCTGGATTAAAAGCTTTGTAAATCCAATGTAATTTTTCTGACTATATGTTCCTTTTCCTTTTGGGGTGCGGACTGAATTTGCTGGAGTAGCACTGTACACAGTCTACTCACCCCTGACCTAAGTTCATAGCAGAAGACTGAGGATCTTAATTCTGAATATGCATGAGCTGATTTTCTCTTTGCCATAAGAGATGTCTCAGCTCTGTGACTAGTCACAGATGAAGATGCTCTTTGATTGTGCCGCATAGATGATAGACTGTCATTGAGACCCTGCACTTTTAATTGCTCTAATCCAATCCATATTCATAGTATCAGTAATTTTGGTTTCAAGTGCTTTAGCAGCATTGGCAGAAGGTGTCAATGGCAAGGGAGATTGACTTAGATGGTCCCAGATGAATGTGACAATCTGAAAGAGCTGGTGAGCTCTTATTCTTGGACATCAGAGCATCTGAACAGTAATTCCTGTGTACTGCATCAATGGAATGCAGGCTCCAGTGTCTTTCAAACAGGATATGCAATGTGGCTGTGTGCCAGTTGTAAAGAAATCTTTAAAGGACTTATCCAACCAAAGAAAGCTGAATGTGGTAAAATAAAGTACTAAACAAACAATTATAACTATACGCATCACTATATACAGCAATTGTGTACTTAGGCCACTCTGGTAGCACATAGCAATAAAGTCCTGACTATGATCCAGGTGACCCAGGTTCAATTAGCAGCTCAGGTGACTGATAGAGTATCAGGAAGGGATGGCCGTTATTGTCCCGGGGGAGGGGCATGACCTATGGGCTGTTACTGTGTCCATCCTTGGTTGAAGTTGAGGAATATACACTAGTAGGCATTCCTTAACTCATTACAGCCGAGTGACGTCTCCAGGCGTTTCTGCAGTTACACCCTACTGCTCCTCAAGGGGTCAAATATTGCCTGTTCATATTTGCATTGATAATTCCAAAACCATGTTACATACAAGGTATTGGAAAATTTTATCTTGAAGCATACATGATAGCAAACACAATTGTATTGATATATGACCTCTGTCAATGGGTATTTGTTAAAAATGTAAGGTGATAACTTCAATTTTTAAATGCTGAAGCTACGCCTACTAGGGGTTAAAGGTACACACTCAAAAGAGCTCTACTGGGGGGAATGAGTTAAGTGGAGTACAGGGTGGAGACATGGATGAGTTACTGTAGAGGCATGTAACAGAAGTCCTTACCCTTGTAATGCTTTTCACACCACATCAGGATTTTTGAAGTCACACACCCCCTGGTTTATTGCAACTCTTAAAATATAAGGATACTGAATGGGGCATTTAATCTGTCTGTATGAAACAGAATAAAGTGACAGTGATTTCAGATGATCCACATAGAACAGATGCTGAAGACCTTGAACTTTCCTTATGAGAAACGTTTGTGGTTTCTCCAATTGCTGCAGGTGCTTGGAAAGGTACATAATAAAAGGGGCATTGTACTCAATTAATGGCCTGATGTGGGAAGAGTACAGGAAGGTTATAACTTCTTTTTTTCTGGAGGCAATGCCCTTACTTATGAGATGAGCAATATAGAATGCCCTTCTTACCACTGTGGAGACATGGTGATCAAAGATAAGGTTCTGTCAACCTGTGTGCCCAGGTCTCTCACAACTGAGTGCGTACATAGGGTGTTGCTGTTGATGTTGTAGTTAGCAGGAACATCGTTCTTACTGAAAGGGATGATAATACATTTTTTTTCATCATCAGTAAACTTTGTCAGTCACAGACCTTTAGTTTTTGCTTGTACTTCAGAGAAATAGATTCCAAAAAGTAGAGTTCCCAGGACTGATCTCTGTGGAACACCACTGGTTATGGGTCTGCTGCTGGAGGTGGAGTTCCCTATTTTGACTATCTGTATTCTTTCAGTGAGACAGTTAGCAATCCATCCAACTATATAAGGGTTGATACCTTTTACTTTTCTAATATCATGAAGGAAACAGACCCCATTCCTAAGTCTGAGTAAGATTAAAGATCATAAAATTAATATTGTTTTAATCTTTGATGTCAGCCAAAATTGCTCTTCTCTGCAACCACTATGTGCCCAGTAATGACTCCTGCAATTCATATGGGCTTACATGTGTTGGTAACATATTTAAATACGATTGTAGATTTGTCTTTATAAGACCCATTGCTACTACTACTATTGCAACTGTCTGGGTATCTTTCTTCCACATTGCTCTTATTTCTGCCTGCAAATCCTGATATTTTACGACTTTGTGGCTCTCTGTACTCAAGACACTGTAGTCATTGGATGCGGTGATTTCAATGATCAATGCTACTTTTTCCTTCTTTTCATGGACCCCTATATCCAGTTTTCTAGCATCTATCTTTTGAACTGTTGAAAATGGGCAATCCCATGTGATGTAGACTTAATCATTTTCTATGATGCTTTGTGGCTTATGTTTCCAGTGATTTTCAACCACTTCAATGCCATAATGTTTGCACAATCCCCAGTGCAACAGTCTTGCCACATTATTATGCTTTTCAGTATACAGTCCTTCTACCATTAGTATGTCACAGCCAGCAATGAGGTGTGCAACTGTTTCCATTTCTGTTTTACAAAACCAACATTTGTCTGTTTCTCCCACATGTTCAATGAACTTTGTAAACTAACATGTATGTGGCCCACTATCTTGGGCCGCCAATATTAGCCTTTCATCTCTTGATTTGAATTTGCCTCTCCTTGACCATTCCTGCATTCGATCTTGATCAACATGAGGTTCTTCCAGAAGTTTTCTATACTTACAACTATATTTATGCATTTTCCACAGTTCTTGCCTTCTCATCTGGTCCACCTTATATTCTTTCTTTTGTATTTTTTGGCACATTCAGTTGCTGCTTGATTTTTATCTACTTCTGGTTTGATCTTTATTCCTGATTGACACCAATATGATTCTGCTAGATTGAGCTGAGAAGTAATCTTAGATTTATTCTCATGTTTCAAAACTTTTATGTTTGGGTCTTGTGAGGTCATCAGATATGTATGCAATCCCACAATTGCAGATCTATACATGTATTCAGTTTCAAGGAGGCCCATCACTCCTTTGGAATGGGGAATATATAATCTTGGTATGCATTGATTTTATAAATCATTTGGTGAGCATGAAGCATCCTTCTATTTTCCTGTCTAGTCTATCCAGCATGTTTTGGGGCCATTCAATCACTCCAAAACTATAAGTTAGTACAGGAATAGCAAATTTGTTTGCAGCTTGAATTTTGTTCCTAGATGTCAACCCTGTTTTCAGAATTAATTTAAGTCTTCTAAAGTATTCCTTACTTTTATTCACATTTGTTCATGTTTTACTGTTGATCCTTCATCAGTTCCTAAATATTTATACACTCCCTCTTGCTGAAGTTGTATTAAATCACATTCTGGTCCCAAACTGATGTTTTCTTTGTGCTGCAGTTTTCCAGCTTTAAAGGTTGCTTTTGCACATTTATCAAGACCAAATGACATTCTTATATCATCTGAAAAAGTTTTGACAACTTGCAGTTGTGTTTTTCAAATCATCGATGAAGAGAAGATGAGAAGTCTTTACACTTTGTTGTTTTCTAGGAGCCAAGTTATAGCCATGGCCTAAGCTGTTAAGTAGACAGCTTAATGTGTTAAGGGCAAGACATTATAGCAGCGGTGACAGTCACCATGGAATATCCCCCTTTGAATTTTTATCATGGCTTAATTGCAAAGGGTCTGCCACTGTTTCATGGTCACTGTAATGTAGTTGATCAGTGTAGGGTGTATCTTATACATTTTTAAGCACTCATTTATCCAGCCCTGAATTCAGCACTACACTGAAAACTGGACTATACTAGCTGAGAAAGGTGGGAAAACAAGTATATGTTTTGTTTTTCTCAGAAAATAAAGTAGATACTATCAACTGTTTTTTTGTAGTCAGGCCATGCCATTCTTAGATTCTTCCCCTTTTTACAGTTCTACACTATGACTTTATTTAACAACAAATTATTCTTTATTCCATATGGCTTTCTTTTACTGCCCTTTTGTTCTATTGCCATAATTAAGTTTTCTTCTAAATGGCTATAAACTCTGTTAGCATCAATTCCAGTGTATAGTTTATACATTGTCTGAAGGCAAGTTATTGGTCTATAATTTTTAGGGTAGCTTGCAGGTTCACTCTTAAGTAGGAGCATTGTTTTTCCTGTTGTTAGCCAGATTGGTGAGTGTTCCGGGGGCACATATAAATAGTTCTTACTTATGACTAAATCTTCATGCAAAGATGTTAATACTTTTAACCAGAAGTTAGGTACTGCATCTGGGCCCAGGATTTACCAGTTAGAGGCTTTTCATAACTTTGTTTCAATCTCCCTGGCTATTACTTCATCCCATTTCATATTCTGTACCTTTAAACTTCTTATTCTTTCTTTTACTTTTTCTATCCATTTAGCATCTTTGTTATATTCCACAAAATCTTCATAAATACTTCTCTAAAATATATCTATTTCTTCGTTTTTTTGGTGGTCTTTCAATTCCTTTTACCTTGTTTCTCACTTCCCTATAAAACTTTTTTGGGTCATCAATAAATTGCTTATTTTATACTTTTCCTTTATATTTAAATGTGCATTTTCTAATTTTTTTCCACCTGTGCTGAGATTTTTAGTTTGTTATTTGTGATAATGCATGATAGATCCTGATCTGTTGTAATACTGCACATTGCTTTTATCACAGCTATATTTCTAAGTAAAAGTAGAAGAAACATAGTTTCATAGTTTAGGGTAAAGTGCCTCAGCGATAGTGTATAGTACAATCTAATGAAGAAATCCAGAGGCAACATCATAAACAGTGAAGGAGACTTTATTAACTTAAGATACAGACAAAATATGAATGAGTGCTTTCACGTTCCTTAGAATTCTTCTTCAGACTTAATAAATTCATCTCTAAAAGCATCAGTTTAAATACATCCTGGTATTTCAATAATTAATTGTTTAGCCAATCACATAGTAGTGTGGTTTTAAAAAATTTATACTCATTACATGAAATATTACTTCATGCTATTTGTTTAAGGCAACAACATAACTTAATGAACCCTATACATGAGTCTGATATTGTAAAAACATATATATAAATAAAAAGTTGATATAGAGTCAATATAAAAATCTATATAAAAAGTGATTTATACATCATACACTTTCAATAAATGTTAAATATATATATATATATATATATATATATATATATATATATATATATATATATATAAAATAAATAAAGGTAAATAAATAGGTAAAGCACAGGAAGTGGGCAAGAAATGGAACTCTCATGCACTTCCTGTGCTTTACCATCAGTGTTTGCCTTGTTGATATGATCAGGCATACAAGTTGCAACCATATATGGTCAGTTTCATACATATAAATTAAATACATCTTGATAGCTATTTAGTCACATCCCCTTCTTTTGATAGAATATTTCTAGACAGAATAGTGGAATGCTATCGTACATTATTTAGTGACATATATATATATATATATATATATATATATATATATATATATATATATATATATATATATGTTCTCACAGACTTGTTTATGTTTTTAAAGTAAATGTATATAGTCATCTAAACAATATATATATATATATATATATATATATATATTTTTTTTTTTAAACATTTATTGAAAGTTTATGGTGTATAAATCACTTTTTATATTATTTTTTATATTGACTCTATATCAACATTTTATTTATAAATATATATGTTTTTACAATATCAGACTCATGTATAGGGTTCATTAAGTTATGTTGTTGCCTTAAACAAACAGCATGAAGTAATATTACATGTAATGAGTATCAATTCTTAAAACCACACTAGTATGTGATTGGCTAAACAATTAATTAATGAAATACCAGGATGTATTTAAACTGATGATTTTATTGATGAATTTATTAAGTCTGAAGAAGTGTTCTAAGGAATGCAAAAGTGCTCACTCATATTTTTTCTGTGTCTTGTCTCCTTCGCTGTTTATGGTGTTGCCTCTGGATAGCTTTCTAAGTATTTTTTTTATCTGTTCCCTCTTCTGTACTCTTCTAACAGTGACACTTTTTGTCTTAATTGCTTTATATTTTCTTTGTTCGATACTTCCATGATAGTATTCAGTTTCTCCCCTTCCTTTCCCTCACTACCCCATGTTCTTGTGTCAGAATTTTTTTATGTTGACCGATACCTAGCTGGGTGAGTTTGTCAATGATGCTTGAGTTGGGGACAGTGTCAAAAGCCTTGGCTCACTCTAGGTGGGCTGTATGCACAGGTCGCCCCTCATCCAGGGTGTTGGTGACTGTCTCAAAGAAGTCCACCAGGTTTAACAAGCATGATCTCCCCTCGACAAATCCAAACTGAGTAGGGTCAAGTGTCTTGAGATTACCAATATCTTTGTTGATAAGGTCCATGATGATTCGCTCCATGGCCTTGCAGATAAGGCTAGTCAGGCTAATAGGTATATAGTTCCTGGAGTCAGTGGAAGCACCACCTTTGTGCAAGGGAATAACAATGGCCATTCTCCATACAACTAGGACAAAGCCGGTGCTTAGACTATGTTTGAAAAGTATACCCAATGGTGCTGCTAATTGCTGTTGGAGCCCATGTGGGACACAGCCTGTGATGTTATCATGTCCCATAGATGCTGTGTTTTTGGCCTTAGAGAGGGCATTTATGGCCTACTTTTTAGAGATACAAGGTTGGGGACAAGTAGCAGGGATGTCATGAGGTATGTGTGGTGGGGACAGGGGAGAGAAGTTGTCACAGAACCTGTTGGCCAACAGGTTAGCTATGTCCACAGGCTCAGTATATTTGGTATCATTAACTACCAGTTCAGCATAAATCTCAGCCTTTCCTTTTAGGTTATGGATGCAACTAATGAATGCCTTATGGTTGTCCTTAATTGAGGAAGCTAATTTGGATTCATAGTTTGGTTTGGAGAACTTCACAAGAAGTCTTATTTGCTTGTTTAAGCTGAGGAGGGAGTCTTGCCAGTTTAGGGCTCGCTTCCTCTTACTCTTAGACAGAAATTTCTTCCTGTTGTTGTAAAGCCTGTTAATGGCAGTCGTCCACCAGGCATGTTTGCTCTTCCTTGAGGAACTTGTTTTGACCCTATCAGGTATGGCCGAGTCATTGCAGTTATGCAGGGCCAGAGGTACCCCCTTTTCTCTCACCAACTGTGAACATTGTTTTATTTTATTTTATTTTATGTTGATTTGATATATACTAATGCACATTACATAGAATAAGAGAAGTGCTTTGCTTTATGTGGGGTGGAGGATGGTTCCATAGAAGCCTCTGTGATAAATACATATCCCACTAATATGTTATATTTATGTTGCAAAACAGATTGAGATCCCTTGAGTAGGTGTTCATGCTACCATTGGGCTTGTGAATATGCAACAAGTATGACAGGATACAGTCTGTAGAATCTCTACAAGTGAGGCAGATATCATCTCATTACAGCCTATAGAATACTAAAGCAGAGGGACAAGGCTTTGTAACAGTCTGTATAGTTCATGTGATTTAGGCCCCTGATTTCTTTACTGAGAAAGTATTGTGGTCATTCTAGTTTTGTGTGTGTGTGTGTGTGTGTGTGTGTGTGTGTGTGTGTGTGTGTGTGTGTGTGTGTGTGTGTGTGTGTGTGTGTGTGTGTGTGTGTGTGTGTGTGTGTGTGTGTGTGTGTGTGTGTGTGTCAAATGTGGCATTATGAAACCGGAGACAATGCTGGAAGCAATAATTTAATAAATCCAAAATAAATGTTGAGCGCTTTCTGCAGTAGAAAGAACTGCCTTCATCAGAACATTGAAAGTTTAAAATACATCACATTATATACGCAACCTGACATGATAAAACCTGCCTTTTTTAATCAATTAACCTATTAAGATTTAAAGAACACATTTTTATATAACAAGGTTAAGCACTTTGAATATTCTGTCCAAAACCTAGCAAACAATTCCCATTATTACAATTGCTCACATGTCCGATAATAATGTATGAACTATCCATAAAATTTCTAAATCCATTTAAAAACCAAGGTTAATGTTACTTTTCCTTATAAAAATTGATAAAAATGTCCACATATTGCCATTTGGTAAAAAAATATCAAACAAAAGCGAAATTGCTATTAGTTTTTGTATCACCCATCCTATTACCTATAAATCTTTGTTGTTAGGTCTAGTTCCTTACCATAGTAACAAAGTTGTTAGAAAATTTTAAAACAAAGTATATACTGCTACCCAACATACAGGTTGTATATAAAGTTTATAACTTAGTATATATATAGTTGACAGAGAAAGTTTATAAATTCTAAGTCCTGACTAGTGGTTTTGTTGGAATCACCTCATTAAGACCAGGTGGAGTGGCTGCATCTAGCATAATCTGCCATCTAATCTCCCTTTCTCCTACCGCAGCCTTGATATTACCCCCACGTGGGTTTGGAATAATAATGTCAAGGATGGCATTTTTTAAAAAATAGGATATATGACCATACCTATTGCATGAGGAAACTAGATATGAACAATGCTTTATCTAGACACTTAATTAATAACCCTCAGTGTAAGATGTTTAAATTTGCCATCCTTGACATTATTATTCCAAACCCACGTGGGGGTAATATCAAGGCTGCGGTAGGAGAAAGGGAGATTAGATGGCAGATTATGCTAGATGCAGCCACTCCACCTGGTCTTAATGAGGTGATTCCAACAAAACCACTAGTCAGGACTTAGAATTTATAAACTTTCTCTGTCAACTATATATATACTAAGTTATAAACTTTATATACAACCTGTATGTTGGGTAGCAGTATATACTTTGTTTTAAAATTTTCTAACAACTTTGTTACTATGGTAAGGAACTAGACCTAACAACAAAGATTTATAGGTAATAGGATGGGTGATACAAAAACTAATAGCAATTTCGCTTTTGTTTGATATTTTTTTACCAAATGGCAATATGTGGACATTTTTATCAATTTTTATAAGGAAAAGTAACATTAACCTTGGTTTTTAAATGGATTTAGAAATTTTATGGATAGTTCATACATTATTATCGGACATGTGAGCAATTGTAATAATGGGAATTGTTTGCTAGGTTTTGGACAGAATATTCAAAGTGCTTAACCTTGTTATATAAAAATGTGTTCTTTAAATCTTAATAGGTTAATTGATTAAAAAAGGCGGGTTTTATCATGTCAGGTTGCGTATATAATGTGATGTATTTTAAACTTTCAATGTTCTGATGAAGGCAGTTCTTTCTACTGCAGAAAGCGCTCAACATTTATTTTGGATTTATTAAATTATTGCTTCCAGCATTGTTTCCGGTTTCCTGGTGTGTTGTTGCCTTGTTTTGGCTTCTTTGCAGTTACTGGTTGGACACTGGGATATATTTATTCATAAATGTGGCATTATGTTCAGTGCTCAGCCTAATGACAGCCAGGTGCAATATAAGCTGTGCATGAGCGCCCTTAGGTCAACTGGTGCCCTAGGCAAAAGGGCTCCACGGCGCCCCTACCACACCACCTGGTGTCTCCATCCTGGTCTACCTACACCAAATAAATACTGAAAAAGCGCCCCTGCTAGAGCGGCGACCTAGGCGACCACCTAGTTGGCCTATGCCTAAGGCCGGCTATGAAACTGTGCAATAAAAAAGGACTTTCTTACAACAGTGGATATGTTGTGATCAAAGGAAATTCATTGCTGACATAGCTTACCAGATTCCAGAATACAGGATCAACTGTCACTGTTGTGTTTTCAATTTAATAGTTAAAAGGCAAGTCACGCTTGTCAAAGGATATTATTATACATTTCTTAACATTTGGTTTTAGCCCATGGTTTTGACATCAGCTGTTTGTTTGGAAAAGACCCTCATGGAGGATTTTGAAATCCTCTGGGGAGTTTATGACAGCGCCAAGTTTATAGTCATCTGCAGACCTGACCAGGCATAAACCCTTAACGTTTGTCTTAAGAGGAGTGTCCAAAGGACTGAAACCTGGGGTACACCTCTAGTGACAGGTCTGGTGAAGGAGGTATAGTCACGACCCTAATTTCTTCCTGGGTTCTATTATGAGCCAGTTTACTGTACAATGAGTTACACAGGGATTTAGTAGGAAAGTTTACTAAGATACCTGTGTGTGGGATGGTGTTGAATTCCTTTGCAAGGTGTAGGTATGCTATGTGTACTGATTTGTCATCACCCATTGCTTCAGTAATTTTCTTCAAGAAGTCCACCATGTTAAGAAGGTAGGATCTTTCCTTGATGAGTTCGAATTGGCTTGAGTCAATAGGTTATATGCTACCATGTCTTTATTTATTAATTCCATAATGATGCGTTCCATAGCCTTACAGATGAAGCTGGTCAGGCCTATGGTTCTGTAATTGCCCAGGTCTGTTGACACCCCACTTTTGTCCAAGGGGATAACTGTTACTGTCCGTCATTCATTCTGCACACAGTCTGTTTGGAGACTTAAATAACCTCTGTAGGGATCTAACAAGTCTTATTTCAGGTTAGCCAGTAGGCAGCTTGATATGTTATCTGGATCTATAGGTGTAGTGTTCTTGGCCTTGGGTAGTGCCCTGAGGACTTGTTTTGCAGAGATGTGAGGGAGTGTGTAAATGCAGGTATGTGATCTAGGAATATAAAAGAGGAAGGTGGCATGAAGTTTGAACTAAATTTGTCTGCTAGTATATTGGCTATGCCCTCTGAGCCTGAGTATGTGATTTCCTTTACTGTTAGTTCTGTGTTTTGGGCATAGTTTCTGAGATTTCTAACATAGTTTAAGAATACTTTGTGTTTACCCTTCACTTGAATGGCTATTTTTATTTCATACCTGGTTTTGTTAGGTTTGATCAGGGTTCAGAGTTTCTTGTTAAGTTTAGCAACAGCATAAATAGCATTTTAAAGCAAAATTTGTTTTTGTACGAAATGAGTTTTTCTTTTATTATATTATATTAGGGTTACACCACAGTGGCTTATTTTAAAGTTGGCATAATTGTATTTACTTCTGAAGGGGACAGATGTATCTATGCAGCTATTTACATGTGCAAAGAATTTGGAGGTAAAATATTCCACATAAACAAGGAGGGTCATCAGGATGAAAGAGGCATTTGAATTTAGTCAAGTTATCACTCGGTTTTAGTAGATTATCATTGGCATAAACTCTGAATACCAAAGTACTGGCAAATGATTCCATCTTCATTTTCAAGGTGAATGTGACTGATTTATGGTCCATTTTGAACAGAGAAGAAGTTACAATTGGTGGGGAGCAAAGCTGCCCCATAGTGGCAAAGACCAAGTCCAGGATTGTATCATCCCTAGTTGGGGTGAAAACTAATTGGTCCAGAGAATTTGTATTGATGAAGTCCACAACATTATGGGCAAACTCATTTGAGTATGTATAAGTCTTCCATTTAATGGGGGGTAGTTAAAATCTCCTAGAAAGAGGGTGCTTGGCTTAATACATGGAGACTTCATACTGGTTATGTGGGAGGTATGGGCTGAGAAGGGGAATTAAGGGGATATTATAGTTAGCTATGATATAATAAGGGGTTTTGTTAATAGAAAGTTGGACTTGGAGGAGTTTCAGGACTTTATATTGTCCAACAAGTCTGAAAGTTAATTTTTCTTCAAGAATATGGATATACCACCACCTTTAGTGCCTTCAAATCCTGCAATGATGGAGTGCTCTCACTGGTCTTGAGCCAGGTTTCTGTGACATTGCATATACCAATATATATATATATTTTATGCTAAGGCTCCCAGTATTGAGAAATAATATCTTTCTGTTATCCAGTTTCTGTTTTGTTATGTTGAAAGCTTGGAAGACTGACAATGCCTAAAAAAGGCACTATGGGGTAGATATGTTTTTTAGCCAATATTATAAAGTTTTGTGGGGATAGGTGCAGGGCATTCGTGCAAAGCACAAAAAATACAACCAACTAACCACCAAAAGCTTCACCTCTTGAAAAACATCAAAGAAACATCACCATGAAAAGAACAATGCTTGGAGATGCTTTTAACCTTTTATTTCACGTTCTGGTACCTCGGCCATTCGCCTTCAGTGGAACAATTTACTTCAAAAAATCAACTCCTTATATACCAAACACTACAAACAATTACATACAATTAATTAATCAATTAAATATTCCTGCAAAGCAGTTAAGACTTTCTACCATCTCCTTCCATGATGATATATATTGCACTAAATAAGAGTGACACCAGAAGCTTAGCCAGTTGCTGAAATCAATAATCTTTTGTCTGTATGATTCTTGGTTATGGTGTATGCTGCTGAAGGTTCATTTTATGGCCTACTTCAGACACATATTCCAAAAGTATTCCAAAAACTGCCATCCAAAAGGCTAAAGTTGAGTAAAAACAGTTTTAATAGTAATAAATGTACACAAACCAGCCATACAATTAACAGATGTCAAGTCACATGGTGCAATTCATGATGCAATCCTCTCCTCTTCAGAGCAGGTTTTAAAGACACAGCATTATTCAGACCTGGGTATACAGTAGCCCTCAGATCAAGAATCCATCTTAACTCAATATATTTTATTTCATTAACTATATCACCTCCTCTTATGTTAGTACCAAGTTTATGTAAAACCAAAAGCTTAAATTGATGGGCATTATCAGTTTCCATCACATATTTGGCTAACGCATTACTTTCTTTCCTATTGCGTATATCGTTATCGTGCTCAAGTACTCTTTCTTTCAACGTTCGATTGGTTTTCTCAATATAGAACCCTTCACATACAATGCACTGTGCCCAATATACTATGTTCTTATCTGTGCAGTCAACATAAAAATTAAACTCATTCTTTCTAATAGTTCTAGGATGTGTAACAGAAGTAGCTGTCCACACATGCTTACAGGCACTACATGATCTACATGCATGCGTACCTCTCCTTTCAGAATGTACCCTGTCTATATAGTTCTGTCTATAACATAGACATTGCTTCAGGCTTTTATTGTTTTTAAAATAGAATTATGGATGTGGTCCAACCACATTACCTACACTTCGGTCTGTCATAAGTATTGGTCAGTTCTTTTTCACCACATCACAAATTACATTAATGTTACTTGAATATGTTAAAGTTACCCTACTTGCATTGCCTTTAGGTAAATGTTTCTCCTTAGCTTGTTGGTCCAGGGAGTCAGAGAAATAAAGTCTAATCTCATTCCCAGTGGTAGATCTAACCTCATTAATACCCCTTTCAATGACCCCTATTTTGTAACCATGCTCTAACAATTCTATAAGTGAAGTATCCAGAGCTTCTTCTAGCATAGTTTAATTAGTGTGCAGTCTCAATACTCTGAGTACTTGTTTTTTAACCACATTCCTTGGAATGTGCCTGGGTGCATGCTAGTGTTGTGTAGGATGTTGTTCTTCCTACAGGGTTTCCTATACATACTAGTGCAAATGCTGCCTAGCTCATCCTTCTTAGCTACAGTATCAAGAAAGTCTATATCCTCAGCAGAGTAATGCATTGTAAATGAAAGAAAGGTAGTTGTATTTTGTAGATAATCTACAAACTCCAGTAGTAGATTGGTTGGTCCTTGCCAAACAAAAAGACATCTTCCACAAATCGTTTATAAAATTTCACATGTGAACTAAAGCTAACATCTGTAAAAACTGACTGCTTTTCCCAATATGCCAAGACAATATTGGCATAAGAGTTGGCACATGCCATGCCCATTGCAACCCCCAGTTTTTGCAGAAAATATTCCAATTCAAAGATGAAAACATTAGTCTCTAGTATTAGATCCAGTAGTGCACACAATAGCTCTACCTTAGAGTTAGAAAAAACCCTGTTAGATGTCAAAAAAATCCTTATACTGTCTATCCCTAAATCATTTGGAATGACCGTAAAAAGTGAATTAACATCTCATTCAACTCATTCAAATTTATTGACCATTGATATAGGTCTTGTAGGAAATGCTTGGTATCCTTCAACACAGTTGTAATGGTGTCAAAAACCAATCTAAGTTGCTTTTCGACTTATATATAGATGAGCTCAGTCAGCCACCCTCTCCCCGAAACTATAGGTCAGAGAGGGGGGTTGACAGTATCTTTATGCATTTTTGGTAATCCATAAATAATGGGTATTCTAGGATGGTCAACTGTGAAGTAGTTTCATAGGTTCATAGGTTGGTACTAGGCTATCAGTCCTAGGACCTATACAAGCCTAGCCATAACAATTCCCTGGCTATTTCTTCCCACACTATTTACTTTCCTAGACCCCTGTCTAGCAGGGTGACTGACATGATCCCCAGGGTGAATTTCCTTTCTCCCATCCAATCATCAAGGTTCCTTTTGAAGAGGGCCAAAGAGGCGCTCTGCTTGACATGTATGGGCAGTTTATTCCAAAGTCTGGGGAGTCTCTGGGTCAGGAACCTATCCCTCCAGCATGTTTTGTTTATTGTGATGACAAGGTTTAGATCCCCGGGGCATGTAGCTCTGAGGGATTGGGATTTCTTTAAGTGTAGCATGTCCAACAGCTTTGGGTTTGACATGGCCTTGTATGTTAAGCAGAGATTGCCTCGGAATAGACAATATGTGACAGAGTATAGCTGGAGTGTTTTAAGGCGGTCAGCATAGGGCATCTGCTTTAGGCCTGTGATTCTTTTAGTGAGGTATTTCTGCGGCCTTTCCAGTTGTTGCAGATGTCTTGAGAGGTACATAAAAAATGGGTATACCAAGGTATATAAACCATAATCAATCTGATTCATCATCAGCAAATCATATAAATAAAAGTTAACTCTGTTAATGATTCCAGTAACTTGAAATTTTTTCAACTTCATATAAACATCTTCATCATTTAACATATTAGACATTTTTTCAATGTAATTACTTCTGTGTAGAACCACTATCCCTCCACCCTTGTCAGCTGGTCTATCCATTAAATGCTGTGCCTTAATTAAATCATGCAAAGCTTCCATTTCTTTAGAGGTCAAATTATAAAACGTAGCACCATTACACTTATTTGCTAAATAATTCCTTAGGTCATTCTCACATACATTCAAAAAAGCCTCTAAGGCTGGTTTAAATTCAGGAGTAAAAACACTTGGTTTCCTAAATAAGTCATGCGACTGAACTTTGTCTGGAAATATCACATTTAACATTACATTTCTAGCAAACAGCTTCAAGTCCAAAAAGACATCCTTTAAGTCTGTTTTAACTGATGGAATAGAGGAAAGTCCTTTATTCAGTACAGCAACCTGTTCTTTAGTAAGTTCGAATGATGATAAATTAAAAACTAGATCACCTGCTGCCATCCTCTTCTGTCTGGTTTCCTCCATTTCACTGAACTGTCCGACCCTGTCCTGGGCCTGCATTGCTGGCACTGTAAACGCCCCTTCTGTTTCTCCTGCTATATAGGCAAAGCTTTCTCTATAAAAACAGAGTTCAGTGGCTGAGATGTGGTAAGGACAGAAGCACTGTTCAAAGCTTCATTAGATTTAACCACAGGTTGAGTTTTTGGTTTAACAACTAGAGCCCGTTGATTCCCTGGAATAAAAATACTTGACATACTAGGTGAAGGCAATACAATACCTTCTCCAGTACTCAACTGACTTATTACTTGTTGTTCAAGGAGACTAACATCAGAAACAAGCTCCGTGGCTGCTAGAGCACTCCCTGAGGCTGATGCATCCACATTTCAGAGTATCTTTCCTGTGATGTTCTTCCTTCTGGCAACTCCCTCCCTGACTAGGCGTTGTTCCTGTGGGTTGGTTTAGGCTGTTGGATCCACCCACATGTATGTTATTTCTGGGCCATGAAAAATCATAGCCTCTTTTAAAGTCCAGTGAGTCCCTTTTCAGTTTCTTAAGCTTTTCACTCTGTAATCTCTGCTCATAGAGTGAAATATTAGACAGTAGTATTCCTACATACATATTCATGCATATTCCAAAAGCTCCATCATGTTCTTCTTCATATAGTCCGGGGGGTACGTCTCAAGTCATTAACACCCATATGCATTAGGACCTAGCCACCAAAATATGTAAACATTTATTCCCCACCAGCTTTTTCATATGTCTTCATAGTCTTCTAGGGTACAGATGATGAACAGTGGAATCATACCTCTCAACTGTCCAGATTTGTGCCTCATAGTTTTCATCTGTTCATCATAAAATTTGTGTTTTTTCTGGATTTTTGTGGCAAATCATTGCGGACTGAATTCACTATATAATGACAGGCATTTGAGTTTTAAACTTTATATCCTTCAGCAAATTTATTGTAACACATGGCTTTTTATTCTAGCAACTTTCTAAATTTATAAGAGCAATATTTAAAATGTGTCCCTATTTTTGGGGGCTTTGTCCCCTATTTTTTTATGCCAAGAGATTGAAAGCTATGACTGGAATTGATCTTAGCCAGTGAACATACAAACTCATTACATCCGAATGACACCTCCAGATGCATCTGCAGTTAGGCATCAGATATACAGCTTGTTCATATTTGCATCAATAATTCCAAAACCATGCTATGTACAAGGTTTTAAAAGATTTCTTCTTAAAGCTTACACAATAGCAAACTCAGCTGTATTCATATTTGACTTCTGTCTAGTGCAGGTAAATAGATATTAACTGTTGTTTTTATGATATTAATTTATATAGCGATAATTTTCACATTTTTCTAAATATCTCAACAACCAAGTAACACAGACAGAACTCCTTAGCCTCATATGAAAGCTCTCAACTAGATGAATAAAATACTTCTGACATTTTGTGTGTAAGTTGAGTAGTTGCAGAGATATTGCAGGTTGTTTACAAAATATTACAAATGCAATAGTTATTGTTTTTACTGTGACTTATAAAATTTGGTTTAAGACCTAGAACCTAAAAATTACTACCACTATAAGAATACTTTGTACTAAAGAATTTGCCATTTTTACTTCTTTCATAACCCCTATGGTTCCACAGATATGAACATTTGTTTGAAATGCGAGAACATAATTTGATTCTGTCAAAAAGCTTAGGCTCCACCCATTGGAAGTTACAGTGCAAACTTCCTGATCTCCATTGGAGTGAATGACTTTAAGAAAACAAGAAAAAATGTGCTTAATATCATTAAAAATAGTAACATTTAAATTACATATTAAAACCCATTTCAATATGCAAGTTTAACCAAAGCCCCATCTGCTTGAGTTGATAGTAGCTCAAGTGGATGTAAAAGATCTGAAAGCACCTAGCAAAAACAGTAGGCCAAGTTTCTTCAACTAGCATAAGCTCCCCAGAAAAGAGGCAACTAACTTAGTGGAGCTAACCAGGTCAATAAAGAATAAATAAATGAAATAAACAATGAATGAATAAATAAATAAGAAGGCTTTTTAGATGTCAATGTTGCGTGTTACTGGTTTCAGCTTCTGCAAGGATTTCTAACTGCTATACAAATATTCTTATATAAAATCAGAAAAAAGCCTATTTATTAGTTCAGACACAATTATTTAATTAATTTTATTCCCATGTATGTCAGAAATTTTTCAAAAATACATTGACAGTCACTATTAATCAGAACTTACTAAAGTTAAAATTCTGAACATAATAAACAACTCAGTCTTCATTACTAACCACCCACTAACTTACATATCAGCATATCTTCTAGTAATAAATTGTGAATGCAGAACATAATGAACATAACGAAGGCATTCATAACTAGGCAACTGTAGTCATCAAGATACCAAGCAATTTAGTTTTGGTGGATAACCAGTCCATTACTTGTACAGCCACATTTGTTTCCTGTCATTTTATACAAAGTGCAAAGTACAGATATGGGCATTTTTAACTAGGTTGTCAATTCCTGTCAAAACAAAAGTTGCCTATTTGTGGACTTGTTAATGTCTCACTATAATATTAGCTATGTCACCATCCTCAGTGCATAATTGTGTTCTACTATTCATGCTTTTACCTATGTGTAGTATGACCCACAATGTGTGTTCCACAATTATGTGAAGCCATGTAAATGACCAGAGATGAGTGGCATGTTGTAAATTGTCTGACCTGATAAATACCTTTAAAATTGTGAGTTAACAATTCTTTAGCATTGTTCATGTACTTATACAGTGAACAATCTCTGCAGGGTGCAGAACTCAAAGATTTGGGTAAGATAGTAATGGGAACATATAGCTTAGAGCTTTCTAAATATGATTTTATATTAAGGACACATATTCAATTAATATTAGAACAGTTGTAAAAAAAATCCTGACAAGCTGTCATCTGTATCCCTTAAGGCTATGTAATTTAGGGAGATGAAATAAAATAAAGCAGTGGGTAGTAATACCCAGAAATACTATCATTAATTAGGCATATATGGTTAAACTTGTGCCATTTTTTCAAGGATCAGGGTTCACATAATTCAACTGGTGTGATTTATGTAATAGCTGAAGTCATATTTAATTTTAGTAGCCAGTATTCTGGAGGGAGTTAATTACACAGTGAACTATGGAAAATATTTCAAATGCAAACTATATTTTAGCCATTTACTATTTTTGATTTGTTTTATTTTGGGAGATTATTTCATATTCATTTTCCTTATTTTTTTGCTATAGCATGTTTTCATGTTCTAGTAAAGCTGCTGTCTCTGTGTATCTTTGGTTGGAGTAGCTTTTAATTGTTTTAAATAAAAAATGACCCCACACAGTTTTATAAATACCAAACAATCTTTGACATCTACTTGAGTTACCATGAGTTCAGGCAGATGGGGCTTCATTTTAATGTCTTCAGAAAAAAACAGCAGCACTCCCAGATGCCACACTGCACTGCAACTAAAGCAATATAAATCCAAAACATCTTATAGGGGCAGAACTCATACTGTTCTAATTTACCAGGTATCTGAGGCAAACAATGAACATAATGTCTCTGCCTCAGCTAACACATAAGGAACAAGTAGATAGGCTTAGGGCACTCCTTGCTGCATAAGCCTGGTCCCTATTTTCATCTGTTCACAAACCCTTCTTCCCATTTTTTGCACATGGGGTCAGGGTGTCACTTTAACAATGACAATCATCTAGAGCCAAGGTTTACACCACTGGGTGGCTAGCCCTGCCATGGTAGTTCTTCCATACCACACACTTGCACACAAACTCACACCTATAGACAATTTAATGTGTCCAATTCACCTATTGCATGTGTTTGGAATTTGAGAAGAAACCAGAGCACTCGGAGGAAACTCACATGAACATTGGGAGTACAAGCAGACTGCACAGAAAGCACCCCAGCTTAGAATCAAACCAGGGAACCTCTTTCTGTGAGGTGACAACACTATCCACTGCACCACTCTGCTACCCCTAAACTTTTAACAATCCATTTTTTTAGCCAATCACTTGTTTACAGTATTATTTTCTACTTGTATATATATGGGTATGTAAAATGAGATAGGCTAAATAGAATATTTGTTCTGTACAAATGCAACAGAATGTTGAAAGTGAAGTTATTTTATGCACAGGTATGTTAGCAGAGCTTAGGGCACATTTGACAACTATTTCCTGTCAAAAGTTATATTAGCTTATTTAAGGTAAGACATTTTTGGCTGTCTAAACAACTTTACTTTGGGGGAAGTTATTTGGATTTAGAATGCTGATCAAGCAGAAAGTTGTGTCATGTCTTCTTTTCAATAATGCAAAAAGATGGTATTTGTCAAAAAGAACTGTGCTAAATTAATATTATTTATTGTTGGTTCATCTAGGACACTGCTATGGAGTTTTTTTTTCAATTAAAATAACTTCTTCTTATTCTTTTGGATACTCCTGTAAGGGGTCGCCACAGCAGATCAACTGTTTCCATTTCTTCCTGTCCTCTGCATCTTGCTCTGTCACACCAACCACCTGCATGTCCTCTCTCACCACATCCATAAACCTTATCTTAGGCCTTCCTCTTTTCCTGTTACTTGGCAGCTTCACCCTTAGCATCTTTTTCCCAATATACTCTGCATCCCTCCTTAGCACATGTCCAAACCAACGTAATCTTGCCTCTCTGGCTTTGTCTCCAAACCTTCCAACCTGGGCTGACCCTCTAATATACTTATTCCTAATCTTGTCCATCCTCATCACACCCAGTGCAAACCTTAACATCCTCAACTCTGCCACGTCAAGCTCTGACTCCTGCCTTTTTGTCAATGCCACTGTCTCCAACCCATATAACATCAACTCAGCAATTAGTCCAGTCATTCTGTACTTTTTATCAGGTTGACACTTCAAAACCAAAGGAACATTAAAAAAATCTGTATGAACTGTAAATAAAAAGTGAGATAACATGCTGCCCAAAGTCACTGGTTCAATTCTGTGAATGGTCATAAAAGTCAGATGTCCATTGACTACAGCTATTTTCACTGGTATTGAGAAAACCAGATAACTCTTACACAGTGTATTTTATGCATCTATCAGTTCAAAAGATTTTATCATATATTTTGATGTGTAAGAGCATACTTTCAGTTATATATTTTATTTCCAGATTGTGTCATGCAATCCCATCCAGTGAAGAATTTAACTATTATATCTTAAAAACTTGTGGCTGGCTGTTTTATTATTTATTTAGTTATATAAGGGTAACTGCACAAATGATAAATTATAACTGTTGGTGTCCATACTTCTGTAATATTTTGCTAGTAATTCCACAACAGATGATTAACTGTCCCCAAATATGCCAACAGACCTGGACCTAATCCAATATTCAGGGCAACAGAGGAGACAGAGAGTTCTCTGTGCTCAGTACTCAACTCTAAAATGTGGAACACTATATCCTATAATATGGATAAATGACCAAAATGTGGAACATATTAACAGCTTACCAATAACTTCAACTAGAAAGACCACAAGATGGTTAAAATGCTAACAGCTTACTAATAACTTCAACTAGAAAGATCATAAGATGGTTAAAATGCATCACGTTATACTCATAAGAAGTTATTTTGATGAATTCATATGATTTAGTATTATTAACCATGTAATATTAGTTAAAAAAGTTCTTAACACTGAATGTGACAGACCCTTTCAATGTAGAACAGAAAGGAACACTGATTTTTAATACCCAAACTGAGAAACATTCCTCATAATGAGGTACACTTGAGAAGTATGTCTCTGTGTCATGTCAGACTGCTGCAAAGAAGAGAATTATTGCTGTTAGAAGTAGGGCATCTGCTAATAGTGCAACTGTCCCACTGTAAGAATATACAGGACCCATATGCAAAAAATGGTCTGGCTGGTGATAACATGTTACCAGAAAGGCAAGAAGATACAGAGATATAAAAAAGTATTGTTAGACCTTCCTGAAAACAGTGACATATACTATCTGCATGTGTGCCTGTGGTGGAGGAGAGGAATATGTGTGTGTGTGTGTGTGTGTGTGTGTGTGTGTGTGTGTGTGTGTGTGTGTGTGTGTGTGTGTGTGTGTGTGTTTGTGTGTGTGTGTGTGTGTGTGTGTGTGTGTGTGTGTGTGTGTGTGTGTGTGTGTGTGTGTGTGTGTGTGAATGTAATGCAGTTTTAGCCAAGATACTGTCACTGTTGGTCAAATGATATCTAAAGGCACTGGGCTGAGAGTGTGGTGGATGAATTGTTGGGAGGACTGTGTCCACAATTCTGCTCTTCAGCTATTCAGTGTAAAGTTTGCATGTGTTTGGCTGGTGTAGGTCATACCCCAAGCAGCAACATTCTTTTACCATTCAACCTTAATGCCAAGCACTACATATGTTTTTGTTGTCAGTAATACAGTTTAAAGGCCCATCTATAATACATTTTATCTTCTCAAGCATTCAACAGCAATCAAAGCTGAACAACACCTTTGTGTAGACCAGTAGCAATGGCCTTTATGATTTCTGACTACAACTAAGCATATGCCCTTGCTAGTCTTTTAGGGTTCATTTATTTTATTTATTGACATTTGTTAACTGGGTTGGTCCAGCTGGGCTTGTGGCCCATTTTCAGTGGAGACCTGAGGAGAAAAGCTCCAAAAACAAAACACAAACAGTCTACAGAGAATCAAACATTTCAGTCAAAAATATGGTCAAAATCAGTTATACAAGAATGTTAGAGAGACAAAGCAGAAGTGCAAACACATGATATATACATATCAATATTTTACAGACTAAAAATATGTTTACATATTTACAAAAAGAGCTAAGTCCAACAATATTGATTGTAGAGTTTAATAAGTATCCACAAGTGCTGTATGTGGAGGGACTGAAACGGTATGTCGTAGGGTTGTGGGGAGCTTAAGTAGGGGCTTGACAAGGACATATTATTTTGGAGTTGAGTAGATGAAGTTTGAGTTTTTCTTTAAAGTGGGATGGGTGAATGATGGAACAAATGTCTCTTGGGAGTTTGTTCCAGGCTTGGGTGTTGGATTGTTTATATAGGAGATTGCCAGCTATTTTTGGTGGTTGGTAAATTTGTAGTAGTTGCTGATTAGAGGTACGGAGAGTCCACGGAGGAGTGTAGATAGAGATGAAGGAAGAGAGAGCAGGGCAGGATGAAGGTTTGTTAAGAATGAAGTGTAACATTTGAAGTTGTGACAGCAGTAGAAGATGGGGGAATTCTAACCAGTGGAGAGTATTTAGGGCAAGACAGTGATGTGCATTGTATGGAGAGATTGTGATAAATCTAGCTATCTTGTGTTAAGTTTGTTGGAATTTGTTTAAAGTAGTAGTTTGGATGTTGGTGAGTACTGGGGCAGCATATAGAAGGGAGGGGAGGAGAAGAGCTTGTGCAAGGGAGAGTCTGGCATTTGTAGTTAGAAATTTGTGCAAGTTGAATTTGAGTTCATTATCTATGATGACCCAAAGAGTTTAGTGTGAGCCTCAGGTTGGACAACCATTTTATTAGAGGAAGTAATAGTACAGGTGGATTTGAGGTGAGAGAGATCAGGGAAAAATAATAAGAGCTTGTTTTTTTTAGGGTTGAGAATGAGTAGATTCCTGGACAACCACTGTTCAGTGGATAGGAAGGCCTGTTGAGTAAGAGTGTGGAGATTGGAGATATTGTCTGAGATAGAGATGAGAGTCAAATCATCTGCATATTGGATGAGGAAGGATTGTTTACAAGAAGTATAGAGATCATTGGTAAAGACATTAAATAGGAGGAGACCCAAGATGGAACCTTGTAGTACCCCGGTTGGGACAGGTATGAATAGAGAAGTGGAAGAGAGCCATTTAACAAATTGCTGCCTGCAGGATAAGTAACTGGAGAACCAGACAAGGGAGGAAGAAGATAGATTGCAAGTTTAGATAGCAGTACGGGATAGGAGACTGTATCAAAGGCTTTGGAAAGGTCAAGGAAGAGACATGATATGAGTTTGTTATTGTCTAGGGCCTTGGCAATGATGTGTGTAAAGGATAAGAGGGCAGTAGTTGTGCTGTGGTTGGGATGGAAACTATACTGAGTGGGAGTAAGGAGATTATGCTGGAAGAGGTAGTTGAGTAGTTGTAAGTGGATACATTTTTCGAGAATCTTAGAGAGGGGAGATAGAATAGCTATAGGTCGGTAGTTAGTTGGGTCTGTAGAGTTTCCACATTTATGCAGGGGAATAGTGAAAAAGGATTTCCATAGGGTAGGGACGGTGGATTCCTGAATAGATATATTGATTAGTATAGATACTGGATAGGCAATGAAGTCAGCAGCAAGTTTGAGGAAGGTAGGAAGTAGATTGTCAGTGGAGGGAGAGCAGGGTTTGAGTTTGTGAAGAAGATATCTGTTGCAGGAAGTAGGAAACGGATGTAAAGAGAATAGCTGTTTGTTAGAAGGATTGGGAGGGGTAGGCAGAGAAGTTGTGTTACAGTTGGTAGGTATGAGTGTTTGAATGGTTTCAATAAAGTGTTTATTAAGAAGAGTAGCAGTTTTCAGCTGAGATGTATTTGGGTAGGGGCAGGGAGTTGAGAGGCAGCCTGGATAGAGAATTTTTGTTAATAATATACCAGAACTTGTGAGGGTTGGATTTGTTATTGAATTGGGCAGAGTTATAAAAGGACTTTGGTCATTATTGGTTTGTTTTTTTGTAAGATTTCTGAGGCATCTATAATTATGTAGCAGAGGTAATTCCTTTGTTTTGATCCAGGCTTCCCAAGCTCTATCTCTTTTTAGCATAAGGGACTTAGTTTCTTTTGAGAGCCAAGGAGCATAATTGGGTTTTATTCTAACCGTCCTAGATAGAGCAAGGGAGTTCAGGGTATTTAGGAAGATGCGACTGAACCTTGTATCTGTGTTCTTGAGAAGTATTTGTTTAAAGATGGACCAGTCAATGGTGGATAGAATAGAGTTGAATTGGACTACATTCAAATTAGAGAGTTTTCGGCAATTTCTATAAAGGTGGGATTTGGGGGGGGGTTGGATGGTGTACCTAAGGACCAAGATGGGGAGGTGGTCACTAAGTTGGTCTGGTAGGGTAGTGGGGTTGTGGTAGTGGTGAGGGGAGTTGGTGAGTATCCAGTCAATTATGAAGCTGGAAGATGAGTTTTTATTGAGACGGGTAGGCAAAGACATCAGTTGATGGAAACCATGCAGGTTGATGCTGAGCTGTGGAGAGTCAGTTTTCCATTTAGATGAGTCTAGGTAACATTGCCTACAATGAGGGTTTCATAAGGAATATTGTGGGAAAACCAGGATGAGGTATTCTCTAAAATGGATGAATTGTTTCCAGGAGGGATATAGATAGCAGCAACAGTTATTTTTTGTGAGGGTTAAGGTGGCAATTAAGGATGATGATTTCAGCTGGGTGAAAGTCAGGGATGGGTGTGGGGAAAGGTGAGAGATTGAGGCTATTGGAGTGGAAGATGGCTACACCACCCCCTTTTTCTAGGAATCTATCAGAGCAATAGATATTATAGGCTGGTGGGAGAATTTCATTTTTAGTGATATGTGGCTTAAGCCAGGTTTCAGATAAGGAAAGTATGTGAGGGCTTTTATGCATTATCCCAGCATGGAAAATGGTGATTTTGTTGGTTAGGCTTTGAATATTTAGAGAATATATTGCCAGGTGCTTGGATATGGATGTGTTTAGTGTAAGAGGCTGGGTATGGTGAGAGGTTTTTGGGGAAGAAAGGGAGGTAGAAGATAAGGGGGTGTTTGATTGAGGGGAGAGGGGCCTGGGTTGGGGTGGACATCCATAGATATGAGTAAGTTATTAGTGGGAAGAGGGAGTACAGTAGTACATAGATATACTTTGTGTAACTTGAGTTTAGATTTTATAGGTAGGAGGGTGAATTTGCAATATAGCCAGTTTGTGAAGAGAAGAGATGGAGAGGTTGAAAAGGGGTGGGGATATGAAAGTAGGAAGGTGTAGAATGAGTGCCAGATGTATAGGAGGTAGGAGAGCATAAAAGAGAATAAGGAAGGTGTGAGTGATAAGAGGTTAGAGCAGGGAGAAGAAGCAGGAGTGAGGTGGTAATGATAAGGTGTTTCATTTTTGATAGAGGGTGTAGGAGTTACAGACAGGGTGTAAATAGTAGGGGAAGGAAGTGATGTATTTGGAGTCTGACAGAAAGTAGTTTGTCAGTGAATGTTTGGGAAGGAAGGGAGGGAGTGGATGGCATAATGGAAATTGTAATGGGGTGGGTGGAAATGGGGGTGGGATAGAGGAGCAGGGTGAGCCTGAGTGGAGCGGGCAGGGTTGGGCTAGGTCAACAGTGTGAATCAGAAAGGAAGCAACTGTGAAAATCAGTTATAAACGTACTGATGTACTATAACTTCATCCTGTTGTTTTACTTGGTCTTTTATTATTTTTAAGTACCATTTGTTCCATTAGTTTATCTTCAAGGGAGAGTTTGGGATCCAAATGGAAAGATGATGAATCAGCAAGCAAAGGAGAATAATAATGCTGGAAATGAATTCATCCTCAAGTCTTGGTGAGTACCTTACCTTCATGAGGTAGTCTCTGTTTTTGCAAAATCTCACCAAGATGACACAGATATATAGACTGTATGTTTATAGCATATATCATGGAGAGTAGTAGGTTAAAAAATAAAAAAGATAGTTGGGTGCACAAGAACCGGGATAAAAAGTGTCCAATCCTGGTAGGTGCACTGGTGCCAGGAATGAAGAAAATGACAGTGTAGAATCCTTGACACTGAAACATTCCTAAAATGTGGCCAGGCCAGGCCCAGGGGGAGGATGACCCCCCCCCCCATTGTAGAAGGAAGTAGTAGTCCACAAAAATCTGAAAAAATTGATAAGCCAGAAAAGAGCCATAAAGAGGACGGAGTGGACTATTGAGGATAATAAAGAAATATGTATTCTTACTATTATACAAGAAGCCCAGAATTTCCAGAAAAAGATACAAAAATATTAATAGAGAAATTAGAAGAAAAATACTTGCACAAAAAACTGCCAGGAAATTAAAATAAAAATGTGTGTTCATTAATATAACAAATTTATGAAAAACATTATAGAGGCCAAGAAACCTTGAGGCATTTGGAAAAAAGAAGTAACTGAGAAAGTATAAATATATAAAGAACAAAATCTAGAAAATTTTGAAAGGTATAAAAAAGAAATATGAACATGGGAAAGAAAGAGAGATCTTCTATGGTGCAATATTTATGCAAAGGAAAAAGCCAAATTAATCAATATAAAAAAGCAGCTCCAAAAATATGTGCAGAGAAATACAGGCAACGACATCCAGATATGAACAATTTCACAATACAAATAATAAGATCACAAAGATGGGACAGAAGATTAGTAAAGTATAAGTTAAAAATAAAAGCTGAAATTATGGAATACCTGTAAAGTGAAGTATTTAGTGTAGAAGGTCTAACACAGGTAGTGTTACAGAAAGATAGAACAACAAGTCCCCGGGTAAGGAGAAACAGGAGAAGCAGGAAACATCTCAAGAAGAAATATGTACATGGAAAAGAGAAAGACATTTAATATGGTACAATAGTTATACAAAGGAGAAAGCAAACTAATCAATAGAAAAGAGCAGCATAGACATCTGGATATGGAACATTTTACTATAAAAAAATAAGAAAAAACAGAGGAAAAATAGAGAAAAGGATTAGCTATGAAGTAAAGGATTTAGTCTAGAAAATCTAATTTTGATAACATCACAGCAGGATAGAGCAAAGGATCCCAAAATTTATTCAAAACCAGTGGAGCAGAAAACATCTAATCAGTTACTATATGAATATACATTGGAGCCTTTCAGAGGAAACCAGTACAAAAATTCAGTTACAGTTGCACAGCAAGGGAAAAACAGGAAACTGTGGCAACTTTGACACAGTTAGTGCTGTGGAGTGATAGGCAAGTGAGTTCCCATATGAAAGAGCAACGTATGACACAGGATGAAACTGAAGAGAATGTGGCACAGGAAGATGTTCTGGAACTTTCTGTAAAATGCCTGCAGGAAATGGAGAATAAAGAATGCACACTCAGTTTAGAAGAAAATGATCCAAGAGAAGAGTTGCTTGATTTAATAGAGATGGACAGACATATTGAAAGAAACAGACTACAGAAAGTCAATAAAACCCTAAACGTTCAAAAGTTTGATAAAACAAATGAACACAGTAATTAGGACTGTTCATAGAGATTCATGCAATATAACAGAAGTAAATAGGATATATTACTGTGCAGCTAAATTAATAACAGATAAAATCTTACCACAAAAGCACAGGGCAGTAAAGGAAAATAAGGGGAGAAAGGGGAGAAATCAAATGCCATCATGGAAATATTGAATAGAGAAAACTATAAAGCAACTAAGACAAGCGGTATCACTGTAGGAAGAGTATAGAAGAGGGAGCAGATCAACAAATATACTCAGAAAGATGTATGTGTTAAATGGAACACGCAGTATGAGAACATATCAGGATCTATAGTGCACTATCACAAAATTTCAAAAATTTCTAGATTTTGTTCTTCATATTTTTTCGCTTCCTCGGTCATTTTTTTTCCAAATAGCCAAAGGTTTCTTGTTCTATATAATGTTTTTCATAAATCTGAAACTAAAAATAAACTAACTAAAAATATCAGCACAGGCAGAAAAACTTAGAAGATATGCAGATAAATATAAAGGAAAATTGCAAAATAAGCAATTTCTTGATGACCCAGAAAAGTTTTATAGAGAATTGAGAAAAAAGGCAAAAGAAATTGAAACACCACCAAAAAAGAAGAAATACATACATTTTGGAGAAATATCTATGGAGATCCTGTGGAACATAACAAAGATGCTAAATGGACAGGCGAAGTAAAAGAAAGAATAAGGTCAAACGTACAGGATGCGAAATTGGATGAAGTAATGACCAGAAAGATTGAAACAAAGTTAAGAAAAGCTCTTAACTGGAAAACCCCAGGTCCAGATGCAATATCTAACTTCTGACTAAAAGTAGTAACAACTTCACATGAAGATTTAGCTATGAGTAAGAACTATTTGTATGCACACCCTGAACAGACACCAACCTGGTTAACAGCAGGAAAAACAATGCTCCTACTTAAGAGTGTATCTGCAAGCTGTCCTAAAAACTATAGACCAATAACTTGCCTTCCAACCTATAAACTAAACTATACAATGGAATTCATGCTGACTGAGTTTATAGTCATTTAGAAGAAAACTAAATCATGGCAATAAAACAAAAGGGTAATAAAAGAAAGTCAAGCGGAACAAAGGATCATGTGTTGTTAAATAAAGTCATAATGGAGAACTTTAAAAAGGGGAAAAATCTACGTATGGCATGGATAGACTACAAAAAAGCATTTGACAGTATCCCACATTCATGGATAAAAGACTACTTAAAAATGCATAAGATACACCCCGCTCTGATCCATTATGTTACAGCAACCATGAAATAGTTGCAAACCACTTTGCTGTTAATCCATGATAAAGGACAAATTATTATTCCAGGAACAAAAATCCAAAGGGGGTTTATTCCAGGGTGACTCTCTGTCATCGCTGATCTTTTGTCTTGCCCTTAACCCATTAAGCTGTTTACTTAACAGATTAGGTCATGGCTACAATTTGGCTCCCAGAAAACAACAAAGTGTAAAGACTTCTCATCTTCTTTTTGTGGATGATTTAAAACTGTATAATTCATCAGATGAGGAACTAAAAACACAACTGCAAGTAGTCAAAATTTTTTCATATGATATAAGAATGTAATTTGATCTTGACAAGTGTGCAAAAGCAACCTTTAAAGCAGCACCAAGAAAACATCAGCTTGAGACAGGAATGTGATATAAAAGAACTTGATCAAGAGGGAGCATATAAATATTTGAGAATTGATGAAGGATTAACAATAAATCATGAACAAATGTGAACAAAACTTAGTAAGGAATATTTTAGAAGACTTAGATTTATACTGAAAACAGCGTAGGAACAAAGTCCAAGCTATAAACCAATTTGTTCTTCCTGTCCTAACATACAGTTTTGGAGTGACTTACTGGCTCCAAAAGGTGTTGGATAGGTTGGACAGGAAAACAACAAGGATGCGCTTATCAGATGATTTATAAAAATCAGTTCATACCAAAACTATATATTTCCCATTCTGAAGGAGGTATGGGCCTCCTCAAAATTGACTACATGTATAGATATGCGTTTGTAGGACTACATACATATCTGCTGACTTCACAAGACCAAATGTAGTTAAAGTTTTAAAACATGAGGAGAATAAGTCTAAAATGAGTTTCCTAGTTAGTTTAGCAGAAGCATATTGGCATCAGGTGGGAATGAAAATCAAACCAGAAGTAGATAAAACAAAATAAAGAATATAAAGTGAAGGATCAGATGAGAAGGCAAAAAATGTGGAAAATGCAGAAATATAGTTTCAGGTATAGAAAACTCTTGAAACCAGCTCATGTTGATTGGGATCAAATACATGAATGGTTAAGGAAAGCTGAATGTAAACCAAAAGGTGAAAGGTTATTATTGATGGCCAAGATAGTGGAATACATACACATTAGTTTACAAAGACCATTGAACATGCAGTTGAAACAGACAATTGTAGGTTTTGTAAAACAGCTGTAAACAGTTACACATCATGTTGATGGTTGTGCTATACTAATAGCAGAAGGACTGTATACTGAAAGGCATAATAATATGGCAAGACTGTTGCATTTGGGATTGTGCAAAATTATAATACTGAAGTAGCTGAAAACATTGGAATCATGAGCCACAAAGCATCACCGAAAATTATAAAAGTTTATGTCATATGGGATCATCCATTAACAACAGTTCAAAAAATAGATGCGAGAAAACTAGATATAGTTGTCTATGGAAAGAAGACAAAAGTGGCATTGATCTTTGAAATTGCTACACCCAGTGTCATGTGTACAGAGAAACACAAAATCAAAAAATACCATAATTTGCAGGTAGAAATGAGAGCAGTGTGGAAGAAAGATATTGAGTTCCAGTAGTAGTAGGAGCAAGTTTTATAAAAAAAGAATTTATAGTCATACTTAGATATGTTACTGATACATATAAGTATGTACATATTGCAGAAGGAGTCATTACTGGGCACATTGCGGGTGCTGCAAAGAGCACTTCTGGCTAATATTAAAGACTGAAACAATATTAACTTCATGAACTTTAATTATACTTTGAAGTAGGAATGGGGTCCATTCCCATCATTGTATTAGAAATCCAAAAGACTTGGAGAAATTAAAGAGAGAGTACAGTAATTGGTATGTGGGTATTTGCTATGATTTTCATGTTTGAAATTAGGTGCAGTTGTGTATCCTTCACATCTGCAGCAAGAGTTTAAAGAAAATGTTAACTATGTTGTTGCACTTTTATCAAATAAATGAGAAGACACACAAAGGCATAAGTGTCTGTCCTTTGACAGTAGAGGGGAGGGGAGACAAGGCAGAATCCCTGAGGTATGAATGGTACCGGAGGAAAGCCCCACTGAATACTAATTTACAAGGAAATGCTCAAAAGCAAGAGTACTGAAAAGAGGAGTGGATATAATTTCCTAAATTATATAAGTCTCATGATTACAGTATAATGTGGATATAATTTCCTAAATTATATAAGTCTCATGATTACAGTATCATTTGACTCTTAACAAAGATGTCCTACAGCCATCTCCCTACTTCCTTTCCAAAACACATAGGTTTCTTAGGCACTAGTAGGCATCTACAGATAAGTTCTCAGTCTTTAGCAAAATACGCAGGAAAAGTAAAATGGTACCCTCCATCTAGTAATGAATTCTTAAAAGGAGATTTTCATTTGTACTCATCAGATGATTTCATTTACTTCAATTCTGCTATATGTAGTCAGAAATCAAAATTGTGGCACACACAACTTGTAAACCAGTCAAGCTAATGGTGTTCTAATTTTTAATGGCTGTTCTAAGTGAGGACCCCCCCCCCCCCATGAAGGTGGATTTGCTTACAACCCTATTTTATGTATTAGGTCTTAGAATTGTATTATTAGCAGTTCTGAAATATGAAAATCATTGTTTTGATTCCTGTGTCCTTAGTTACCTGTATTAAATACCATCCGATATCAAGGAACTATGACTTAGCCACATCCACTGCTGACAACAAACTGATAATGGTTATCAAAGCACATTCTGATAACCAAATTATCTGCCAAGTGCTGCACTGAGCAAATATTTGATGTATTTAATCATGAGCTTATCTTCAATGCTAAGAAATGCACTCATTTCCTTTGGTAAATGCATCATCAACCCATCCTACCATATAGATATCATGCCACTTGATCAAGTCATCAGGAACTAGGGTGTCTATGTAGATAACAAACTTTCTTTTGACTACGACGTCTCAGTAATAGTTACAAAATACATTTACCTTACAAAACTTATCCACTGCAGTATCACTTCAAGGTCTAGACAAATTATTCTCCCTTATTAAACCCATCCCTGATTATAATGCGTCATTTGGCATGTACATAGGTTCATAGGTTCATAGGTTGGTACTAGGCTATCAGCCCTAGGGCCTATACAAGCCTAGCCATAACAATTCCCTGGCTATTTCTTCCCACATTATTTACTTTCCTGGACCCCTGTCTAGCAGGGCGACTGACGTGATCCCTGGGGTGAATTTCCTTTCTCCCATCCAATCGTCAAGGTTCCTCTTGAAGAGGTCCAAAGAGGCACTCTGCTTGACATGTATGGGCAATCTATTCCAGAGTCTGGGGAGTCTCTGGGTCAGGAACCTATCCCTCCAGCATGTTTTGTTTATTGTGATGACAAGGTTTAGATCCCTGGGCGTGTAGCTCTGAGGGATTGGGATTTCTTTAAGTGTAGCATGTCCAACAGCTCTGGGTTTGACATGGCCTTGTATGTTAAGCAGAGATCACCTCTGAGTAGATGATATGCAACAGAGTATAGCTGGAGTTTTTAAGGTGATCAGCGTAGGGCATCTGCTTTAGGCCTGTGATTCTTTTAGTGAGGTATTTCTGAGGCCTTTCCAGTTGTTGCAGATGTCTTGAGAGGTACATACCAAATGGGGCGTTGTATTCTATAATGGGTCTAATGAGGGATGAGTACAGTGGGACAATGACCTCCTTTTTCTGGATGAAAAGCCCTTCGTGATGAGGTGTGCCACATAGAAGGATTTCCTGACTGTTGTGGCGATGTGGTTATCGAAGGTGAGACCACTGTCCACCTGTGTCTCTAAGTCTCTTATCACACTTTCTGTGTTTAGTGTACTGCCACCTATATGGTAATTCATGGATACATGTTTTTCCCAAAGGGATAACAATACATTTCTTGGCATTGAGCTTGTGCCCATGGCTCTGGCACCAAGCATCTGTTTCTGTAAGACCCTTTTGTAGAGTATCCACATCATTTGGGAATTCAATAATGGCTCCCAGTTTGCAGTCATCTGCAAACTTTGTTAGCCAGAGTCCCTTAGTGTTGACCTGTACTTCAGAGAAGTAGATGCCAAACAAGAGTGGCCCCAGGACTGAACCCTGAGGTACTCCACTTGTCACTTGTCTGGAGCTGGATTTGGAGTTGGCTACTTTTACAGTGTGGGTTCTATCAGTAAGCCATTTAGCAACCCATTGGGTGACATAGGGATTAATGCCCAACTTAGTAAGTTTATCTATGATTCCAGAGTGGGGGATGGTGTCAAAGGCCTTGGCAAGGTCTAGATAGGCTGTGTGGACCACCTTACCCTTGTCCATGGCTCTGGAGACTGATTCAAAGAAGTCAATCTGGTTCAGGAGACAAGATCGGCCCTTCACAAACCCAAACTGGGTGGGGTCCAGTGTTTGAAGGTTGCCAATGTCTTTGTTTATAAGTTCCATGATAATACGCTCCATGGCCTTGCAGATAAGGCTTGTCAGACTGATGGGACGGTAGTTTCCAGGATCCAAGGTGGATCCCCCCTTGTGGATTGGGATAACTGTAGCTCTGCACCACTCAGTGGGCACAAAACCTGAGGTGAGGCTATGATTAAACATGACACTTAGGTGAGGTGCCAGTTCATATTGTAGTTCATGTAGTACACAGCCCGGGATGTCATCTGGTCCCATGCATGCTGTATTCTTGGCTTTAGAGAGTGCGTTTTGTACCTGTGTGGCCGTTATTACTGGAATTTGGCAATCTTCCGGTATTGAGATGGGCCATTTAGGGGGTGAGAGGGGGGTGAAGATGGCACTGAATCGATCTGCCAGGATATTGGCAATATCCTTCGGATCAGTATATTTAATGCCATTCTGTTTTAGCTCAGAGCAGATCTGAGCATTGCCATTTAGATTCTTGACATAGTTATAGAATGCTTTGTGGTTGTCTTTGGAATCTTTGGCAATTTTATTTTCGTAACTAGCTTTGGAGGATTTTATGAGGCATCTCAGTTTCTTACTGAGGCTAGTAAGGGAGTTTTTTGCATCCTGGGATTTTCCTCTTTTCTGCAAAAGTTTCTTCCATTTGTTGTAAAGTTTGTTTATGGCAGGGGACCACCAGATTGGCTTCCTTTTTTTTGGATGAGAGCATTTTGGTTCTATTTGGGATGGCACGATTCATGCATGAGTGGATGTGCTCGTACAGTGCCTTAGTGTAGGATTCAGCAGTTGAACTTTCAGTTCCTGTCTGCATGGGTGTCATGAAGTTTGTCACTTCTGACTTGAGTAGCATGAAGTTGGCTTTGGAGAAGTTTTTTATGGTGGTTTCTTTACTGGGGGGTTGGGGTGGGATGTGGATGTTAAGGGTGATTAGCTTATGGTCAGACCTGACTAACGAGGGGGTGACCATAGGTATGGAGCATTGATTTTCCCATGTTGGTAATGACCAGGTCTAGGATATTGGAGCCCCTGGTGGGACTATGGATTAGTTGATCCAGGACGTTGGAATTTATGAATTCCAAGAACCGTTGCGCAAAGGTGTTGGGACATGAGTAGTTCTCTCAGTTAATGGCAGGGTAGTTAAAATCACCCAGTATTAGGGTGTTTGGTTCTATCTTAATATTTTCCAGTATGTTTAGAAAGGTGTAGTGAGAATCTTGGGGTATGGTGGGGGATCTGTAGCAAGCTAAACTCAACATCAAAACCAACTTGATAGACCGCTAGACCACAGTATTTTGTTCACCAAAAAGAACTCGGTATCCTCATTTACTCTGATATTTTAAAAGCCATTTCCATGTACTCAATCTCATATAAGCTTGTTATCAGTCAGGGCTTTAAGCCTTCCATGCTATGAATGGCCCCACACTCCTTCAACATCTTCACCTAAACAAAGATGATACTAAAGTAAACACCCACTCTAGAGACCCAAACCCATACCACCACATTAGTAATAACAGCTGGACCTGCAGACACCTAGCCCAGCATATCCCCAGTATCTGGAATGGATTTCCTTAACATATCAAGCTAAGTATTTTACTGGTTGACCGGATGCGTGATCACAAATCGTCACCTGGAATATGTCGGGAAAAAATGCTTAAGCTATGAGAAAGTTAAACTCAAACCAGTCATGCTTGATCTTGATGATCTCCTTTGTAATGATCTTAGTTAAGAACTAATTAACCTATAAAGTAAAAAGTTTATGACCTCTAAGTATGAATCCACATATTAAACTAAACATCCACTTGAATCATTCCTATTACTTAAAACTTTCACCTAGGAAATGAGTATGGACAACACACCGTTGTTTTACATTAATATAGAATTACCTCACTGCATACCTTAAGACAGACAAACACACATATGCTCTCTCTCTCTCTCTCTATATATATATATATATATATATATATATATATATATATATATATATATATATATGTGTGTGTGTGTGTGTGTGTGTGTGTGTGTGGACTCCTGAATTTGCTGGACACAGCAAAAGGTCAACAGCCACTTGATCAACCACAGCTGGTCAAAATATGCAATTGGTCAACAGATGTGCTAGATCGACAATTGTGCAATATCAGAGTTAGTAAATATAATTAGCAGAGGATGTGGGGGGTGCATGAGGTCTAGCCCCCAGCAAGCAAGCTGTTATTTATTTGTTTGCATACAGCAAAGACTGTTGATGTTTGCATTTTAAACCTTTTGTGTTTGACATTCTTGCCATCAACATTTTGCTGTGTTGACAAAAGTAATTAATCCCAAATATATATATATATATATAGATATACATATATATATATATATATATATATATGTATATATATATATAGATATACGTATATATATATAGATATATATATATATATATATATATATATATATATATATATATATATATATATATATATATATATATGCACTTCACTCTGTCGAACAGTTAGTTCATCAGTAGAGTGAAGTGCTGCTTGAGAAATTCATCAAAAGACACTGTTTGTCAAATACTGGAAGTGTCAAATTGAGGCAGATTGAATGTCTGTGGTTACTGTAAATGTAAACATTTGGATATACTGAAATTTAAGGCATTAGGAGTGAGAGTGTGTGTATTTGTGGGTGGTTGCAGGTAAAAGTTGGACTAAGGACTAGGGAAGGTGGTAGATATAGGAATGCACTTGAGTCAGAGTGTGTATTATGTGTCTGAGTGTCTGGTGTAGTGATAGTGTTATGTAAAGTGCTTTCTTAAAGTAGTCCTCGTGCCTGTCCTTATTAATATGTGTTAACCCTAAGCCTGCCCTAATGCCAACCTTATACATTGTCTTAAGAAAAGCCTTTAGCACTACCGCTGCTCAGTCAAAGTGTGTTTTAAGGTAGTGGTAGGGATTTGGTAAATTGATCTGAAAAGGAAACTGTTCATTTTCATTTCAAGACTGGTTGTGGTTTTGTTCTGTTGACTTTCTAACGTTCATCTCCTCTGATGCTTGTGTAGATTGATATTTCAACATAGGCCATCTTACATAATGCTTGTTTTACCTCGTCTAAGCTCATATAATTTCCTTTTCTTTCAGAATTTCAGAATGTATCCTTGTACTCCTGGTATATTATTCAGTTTATGTTTTGTTGCAAAAGTGTTCCATTACAGCCCATCACTGTCATCTCTTCTTCAGGATATATTTTTGAGGTCCAAGATTACCTTCCCATATGAGGATTTTGTCCTGTGCTAAGCTTGTCAGCATCGTGCCCCTTTCTATTCTTTTTTCAGACTGACAGTACATTACAGATCCAGGCTTCAGACAAAGTACGTCAAATGCATTCTCTTTAGTGGCGCATCTCATCATATACAATTATTACCACATTTTCTTACTTTTCTTGGCATCTATCAGTTGTCACATTCCCATCATGAAATGTCCCTGCTTTTGCTGCTGCTGGTGTTGTTTTTGTCATCTCTTTGTACTTATTTGTAGCAGCCACATCCCAGATCATGCTTACAGATTACCCTTATCTCTTCTCTTTCCAGCCTCTCAGAGTGCCTACTATGTTATATATTACCCCTATTTTCAACTGACCTGTTTGCTTCCAGCTTATTTATTTTGCTCATTTCAACCTTACCCTAAGTACCACAATAGCTCTTTACAGGAACATGCCATAGTTTACCCTTGACTTTGCTTGTCTCTTAACATCTTGACAGTTGAGCCTAATGCATACCCATTACATAAGTTTGGGGAGAGAGTACATTTCTAGAAACCCTAGCTGGCAAAGCAGTATGCTGTTGTGTTACTGCATGATATGTGCACACCTATACCTTTCTTTTCACATTTTCAGAGTCTTCACTGAACTTGGTCTCCATCAGAGGTTGTACAGGCTATCGTATCCCCCAATAGCCTCATTCAGGACAGGAGAGCTGGCTGATAACCAACCCTTTAAGCCCTCCATGTCTGGTCTTGACAGTAGGTCATCAGTGACATAGCTGAATGCATTTCCTCTATGCCACAAGCCTTACATTTTTGATGTCATCTACCTAACAACTACATTTTCCTTAGAGACTGTGTATGGTATTACTTCTAAAGATATTAAAAAATTCTTGGTTTCAAAAAAAAATCTATAAGCCATGCAAGTCATCTAGCATCCTTTAAGTAAGTCACCATTTATATTACAACCTGTTTTCTGTCATCTGCCAGTCTGTGTGTTTGTGTGCATATATGTGTCTGTTTGCTGTGTGTGTTAAAATGAGAGTATGCAAGTCTAAAATTAATGACAACTTCTTTAAAAGTGAGTAAAATCACTGCATGAAACAGTCATTGCAGATTGTGTGTTTGTGTTAAAAGTGGGTATGTGAGTCTAAAGTTAATGACAACTTCTTTAAAGGTGAGTACAATCACTGCATGGAACAGTCATTGTAGATAAACACTAAATACACATTATTCCTTTTTATGCTAAATAAAATGATAACATCCAATATATAAGACAAGCATTCAATGCCTGTGTCTGAATAAAGGCAATTAAAACTCACATCACAGCAGTTGCTGCCACTGAATTCTTCAAATTAGGCTTAGTTCTTAGAAGCAGCAAAGAGACAAAATGCATTGTATTTCAAAACTGCAATTCAGCTAAATAAAAACCCCTGTTATCATGCTGAAGACTGCCATTTCTTCCTGATGCGTACTTCCCAGACTTGACGTCAAAACATCTTCAGCTCGGGAGAAGAAGAACGATTCAGAGCAGCAATATGCATCATCTTTGTGGGAGGAAAAGCAAAGTGGCATAACCTTCACTGCTTTCCAAAAAAATGTCTGCCTACTAAAATGACATGACATTCAAATGCAACACAAAGCCAGTTAACAATCATAAGCAATAGTTGAAGTTTCACCAACTATGAAACAACGATGAGGTATGCACTTTTCTCCAATACACTTGTGCTGGTAGCCATGAGATTTCTTTTCTTGAAAAATACAGTTAAAACAAATTCTAGCTGTACCAAACAGCTAATATAGGAGACCTTTTACAGAAGCAGTAGAGGACTAAGGTACACGGGTAATGCTAAAAGGATGGTATAAACATATTTATACGTGTTGCTATTAAATGTATACCTAGGATTTAACTCTGACACCATCACAGAGCACAGACATAAAACACAAAAGAGAAGTGATTGCAATATTGCACTCCACACCTGAGAAAGAACGTATTGTCTCTTTATGCACATATACTATCTGCATATGTGCTTGTGGTGGAGGAGAGGAATGTGTGTGTGTGTGTGTGTGTGTGTGTGTGTGTGTGTGTGTGTGTGTGTGTGTGTGTGTGTGTGTGTGTGTGTGTGTGTGTGTGCGTGTGTCTGTGTAACATTATCAGAAGAGAGTTTAATAATTTTGTGCTTTAAATAACTTAATATTGGACAAGTTTATTTCTGATAATAGATGCATATAAGATGTATCCTGATAAAAAATTGGAAATGTTTATTGAATATTCATCTGTCTAACCCTTTAAACCAGTGCATTGATAGTTAACAGCATATAGGCAAATGCTGATGTCAGAGACATGAAGCTATTTTATTTTTTTTAATTCAGCTTGGAACAAAGTCAATTTTCAGCAGAGGCCTAGGCAGAAACACTCCAGACACATGTCTTTGTGACATAGGAGGAAACTCACACAAACACAGGGAGGAGATGCAGACACCACACAGAAGGCACCCCAGCCCAGAATCAAACCAGCAAACCTCTTGCTGTGAGGTGACAACACTACCACTGCACCACTGTGCTATCTGCATAAAAACTCCTAAGCTGGTGAAGTTTATTGTCTTAAGTGACCATGCAGTACTGGTCTAATATCAAAGTGAACATAGCATGTCCTTAACTAATACTCTAAGGAAGAGGTAATTCCTTTTATAGAGATGGTCCAAAACTTGACGACATATGGTTAAGGCATAGGATTTTTGCCCACATACCTACTGACCACCAAGACCAGTAAGTCTCCTTTCAATCAGGCATTACACTGTCTGGGGGAAGCATTCCACAGGCAGGCATAAGGATGCTTTTTCCTCTTCTTGTCATCCTGGCAGTGAGCATATTCATTGTTTGTCTAAGCACTGGATCTACTACACGTGCTTGCATGCTGCTAGCTTATAACACACATGCTCGCTGTTTCTTGCACAAAGAAAAATAAAAAAAAAACACAAGTACTCAAACTCCCAATAGACAAACCTCCAATTTCAATGTAGCCATCCCATCACCTAACCTTATAAAACTATATAGTCTTACCAGAACATAAGCTGCATCCCTGTAGCTCCTACCCAGTGTTCCCAGCCTGAGTCCTTGGTCCCTTACCCTAAACCTCCACTTACCCTCCCTAACCCTAAAGATCCCAGTCACTCTCTAAACCCTAAAGACTCGGCATCCTGATCGAGTGTGTCTTCCACTTTCCCTGCCTGGCTAACCAGGTTCCTGCAACCTCAGGATATCCACTCAGCTAACTATCTTCTACTTGAGAACAGAGAAAATTACAGCTAAAGGAAAACATCTAAGTTTTCCCTGCCTGGCTAATCTGGTCCCTGCAACCTTGGGATATCCACTCAGCTAACTATTTTCTACTTGAGAACAGAAAAAATTACAGCTAAAGAAAAACATTTAAGTTTTCACTGCCTGGCTAACCTGATCCTGCAACCTCACGATATCCACTCAGCTAACTATTTTCTACTTGAGAACAGAGAAAATTACAGCTAAAGGAAAACATCTAAGTGTAGGTGCTATTATCCTGCTTTGTAACTATTTGGTAGCATGCACTCGATCAGGCCAGCGCTGAGCCCTATATCTCTCTAGCAAACCCTCTAGCCATACTAACTCAGAATTCCCTGCAAAATTAATAAATCTAAAAAATAAAACAATTGGCTATAGAGAAAGATAATATTGAAGTGTGTAACAACAGCTTCACACTTATCCTCCTATCCTTAACTGGGGTTTTTGCTCTGCTATAGCTCCTCCACAACCAAGCTTACTTATACCACCAGTTCAAGGCACCATTTTTAAATCGGCATCCTGATCGAGTGTGTCCTCCACGTAAGTCTCTCTCTGCTTAATCTGATAATATTATAGCACCTATCCCTGCAATTTATTACATGCATTGTATTAGAAATGTTCCTTTTAAAATAAAACGAATAATATAGAAAAGCTGTTTGTGTAAACGTTGTAGGAACACTAACAGATTGCAAGACACGTGTATCTGAGTTTTACCAGCTGAACACCACTACTATATACTGCGCTATTTTAATAATTGAATAAGACATAGCAACAAGTAGTGTTTTTAGCATTTTTACTGCTGTTTCTTGTTTATATCATGAATTTGCCATAGAAACGCTAGTACTGTAAACTTCCCTAGTTTAGAAAAAAAGTTGGAAAAGCGTCTAGCAACATCCAGAATTCTATTACTGCTGTTTCCTTGGTTAATGTACTTCAATGCTGTAGGAACGCTACTGCTGTTTACTGCCTTATTGTATAGTTGGAGTAAGCATAAAGCATTCGTTCTTGTGTTTACTGATGTATTTAAAGTTGGAATAAGCAGAAAACATTTTTCTTGTGTTCCCTGTTACTACATTGTTTAAACTCCTCATCCATTGCAGATATACTATTTTTGCTGTGAACTGTCTTATCTTTTTTTTTAAAAAGACAGGAAAAGCTCATAGCTACATCTAGCGATCTTACTGCTGCTTCCTAGTGTATTGCTTAGCTACCGCAGGCACGCTACCACTGTAGACTGTCTCCTCTGTTCCCTGTTAGTTATATAGAACTATATTACCTCATATTAAAACCACACAATAACAACTCCCAACCACTTTCACTGCACACTCTCATCAACTCCGCTCATACACTCACTCTACAACTTCACCAGCCCCCCTACTAAAAATCTCTTCTCAATTCACTTACCCTACAACCATGCTCCAAATACATTTAAACATAAAATATTCGTAAAATATGACCGGCACTTCACTGCTTATATAAAGCACATTCTTAACTCCCTCTCCAAACTAGCCCTCAGTGGAGATATCCACCCCAACCCTGGTCCCACCTTCACTACCCCCACCTCAAATCCTCCCCCTATAAACTCCCCCATCTCTCAAATCACAACCAGCAAAAAGCCATCAGACCTCTTCTTTATATCACTAAACATTAGGAGCATCTGTAACAAAACCCGAGACCTCCTTGCCTATGTAAACCTATATTCCCCTGACATTCTCATCCTAGCTAAGACCTGGCTCAAACCTTGCATCAAAAATGAGGAATTTCTCCCACCTGGATATAACATCCTTCACCAATACAGACTCCCTATGAAAGGAGGTGGAGTAGCCCTGCTGTTCAAAGACCATCTCAATATCCAAAGTCTCAACAAATCAGCTCCTCAGTCTGGCAAGGAAGAAATCCTTTATGCCACTCTCAAAATCAACACAAAGAAAACAATTAACATCTTAGGTTTCTACCTCCAGCAGGCCAAAACATACCTCATCTAGAAACTTCCTAAACTGGGCCAATCTCTCCCTACCCCAAGAAACTATCATCCTTGGTGAATTTAACATTAATTGGCTATCCTGTAATACCAATCACCCAGCCCTCCACCTAAATCTCCATGGGTTCTCACAACTAATACAGTCCCCCACCCGGATCAATACAAAACATAATAATCATACCACTCTTGACTGGATCCTAGTCAGCAAAGACCCTCAAAATTACCTATCTGACTGTCTACCTGACAGTCTCAGCGACCATTCCCCAACCTTCCTACTAAGACATCACATAAACAGTATCAAGCTCATCACCCATAGATAAATCCGAAACAAAGCTAATTTCAACCTTCATTTCTTTACCTCCTCTCTCCAAAATATTAACTGGTCACCACTAAAATACCTCAACCTTGAAGAGGCCTTCCACTTCTTTAACAGCACCTTTTTCAACATCATGAGCACCCACTACCCCCCCTAAGATATTCCAAAGTCAGAACAAAAAGCTATCCCCGGCTACAGAAAACCACCAGGGACCTAATGAAGACCAGGGATAAAGCATGGGAACACTGGCATCTAACAAAAAAACCCTCAAATAAACAATTATTCCATGAACTACGTAATAAGGTCAAAAATCAAATAAAAATAGACAAGGCACACTACTATCAAACCTCAATAAACTCTTCTAACCACAACCCAAAGCTTTTCTGGTCTACAATTAACTCTATCCTCAGCCCAGGCAAAGTAAACGCCCCCCCCCCTCCCCACCATTTATCCCTCCCAACTCCACCAACATAGCTGAATCCTTCAACAAACATTTAACAGAAACCATACTATCTCTCACCAAACAACACATCCCTACCACAACTCCCCCCTCACCATACACCAATCCACCCTGTCCTGCTTTCTCCTTCTCAACAGTTCCCACCTCCTACATAAAAATAAACTTCTGACAAAACTCAAACCCACCAAACTTGCTGCTGGCAACCTCCCTGCCGAATTTCTAAAATAGCTGCAAGTCCTAGCATATCCTATCTCCATATTAATTAACTGGTCCATATCGGAATTCCAAGTACCATCACAATGGAAAATATTTTACATAATACCCCTTCATAAAGTTGGTCCCTCCACCGACCTCTTCAGTTATCGCCCCATTGCCATCCTCTCCCCTCTCTCCAAGACACTAGGAAAAATGTATCAATTCACAAGTCTCTAACTACCTCCTAACCAATAATCTCCTCTCTAATACCCAACACAGTTTCAGGCCACATCACAGCACAACCACTGCTCTGCTCTCCTTCACTAACACTATCCTTCAGCACAAAAACAATGGCCTCTTCTCCTCTGCTGTATTTCTTGATCTACCTAAGGCCTTTGACATTGTATCTCATGAACTTCTACTCTCTGCTCTCTCCAACCTCTCTTTCTCCAAATCAGCCACAAAATGGTTCCACAGCTACCTCCATGGCTGCCAGCAATCAGTTGTCTGGGAAAACACCCTCTCCCCTCATCTTCAGGTAACCCTTGGTGTCTCCCAAGGTTCCATCCTTGGCCCCCATCTATTCTCCCTTTTCACCAACAACATGCAAACTGCCTCCAAACAAGCCTCACTCATACAGTATGCTGACGATTCAACCCTCATTTGCTCTGGCCCCACCTTGCCTGAACTCCAACAGATCAGACAAGAATCTTTCTCGTCTGTAGAAAGCTGGCTATCCAACTCCCAGCTCCTACTTAACCCCAGTAAGACCAAACACCTCATCTTTCAACCATCCAAGTCTACCCCCAAACACCCCTCACTTCAATATACTTGCCAAAGATAATACCTCCATCTCTCCATCAGTTCACACCAAACTACTCAAAATAGAGATTGCCAACAATCTCAAATTTGACATCCACATATCCCTTACTATAAAAAAAGTTCACAAAAAACTTGGTGCCTTAATAGAAATAACCAATACTTCACCAAAACTGCTAGAATCTGTATTACAAACTCCCAACTAATCTCCACCATACTCTATGCATCTCCCATACTTACTAATCTTAGACAATCAGACTTAAACAAACTAGAGGCATGCTACAACAAAGCCGCTAAATTCGCCACTGGTGCTCCTTACCGCAGCCACCACTGTGTCTCCCTCAGAGAGCGAGACTGGCTCCAGCTCCCACAACTCCTTCACCTGAATCAACTCTCATCTGCCCACAGATTTGTAAACCACCCTTTCAAAATCCCATCAATGCAATCCCTTCTCCAACCCTACCACTCCTCCAGACCCCTACACTCCAGCAACAAAACTCTCCGCCAGGTCACCAAAGCCAAACACACTGCAGGAGAATCTCTATTTATTTTCCTGTGCCATATCTAAACTCTGGAATAACCTGCCCCCCCCCCCATCACTACCCTAACTTCCTCCAGTCATTTCAAGACTGCACTGAAACTGCACCTCAAAACACTCTCTGTCCTTGCCCAAACTCTGACCAACTACCCCCCCCCCCACTTCTGCTCACTTCTGATCACTCTGCTCAAATCCCCCACTCTGGCGGATCTAATCTTTGTTACCATAAAGGCAATTTAATAAAAATACACTAATTTCCTTGCTTAGAGTACTTGAAAACCTATTAATGCCATATACTATGTACATTAAGCTCTTTATAGTGTTTAAACTGTACATTAAGCTGTTTATATTATTTAAACTATATGTCCGTGTTACTGTTCATACTTTATGTTTTTTATGACTATAATCTGTACCCAAAGGCTCTCAAAAATATGTCACCAACATTGCACTGAATTGCCATTTTACAATATGTGGAGCTTTTCTCCCCGGGCCTCCGCTGAAAAAGCACCTGTGTCCAGTCGGAATTTCCCAGTAAATAAATAAAGACCTTGGTCACTCCTTAAATGTAAAACTCCCCTTCTACTCCCTAAACCTGAAAGTTCCTTCCTTCACTACTCCCTAAAACCCTCCACCCACTCCCTAACCTTCCCCATTGCTGCTTGCCAGAACTCATACTCAGGTTTGAGCATGAGCTGCAGCAACCTCCATGAGCTACTAAGTGCTAAAGTCTCTAGCTTCAAGACAGTGTTGTTCTGAGTGCTTGCAACCTGAGCACCTGTAGTGCTCCTGGGTGATGTGAGCACTTATTTTGACATAAGGGCTACCTTCACCCTATGTCCATGCATATGTTGTTCCTTGATATGCCAACACCCACGTGCACATCTTTTCCATGTATAGAACCTCCACTTTATGATGAGCCTCCACTCTCCAGTGAGGCCTGTCAGTAGACAGTAGAGTAAGCCAGGTGGGAGCCACTGTTCTTCATCCTTAGGATGGCCATGTCCATCTTTCTCATCTGTGCCATCAAGGGCTGGAGCTGCTAGTTGAATGCATGACACCTGGGCTGTAGTCAGGCCTTTGTCCCTCTATCCCATTGGCACAAGCCATTCTTCTTTGTTACTTTTGTTTCCTTTAATTTCCTTGTACCCATGATCATTATGCTGTTTCCATAATCATAGTTGTATTGAGAAGCAGTGGAGTTTCAGAGTTAGGAGATGCAGGGAGAGTAGAGTGAATCCCCTGCAGAATTACAACAAAAATCAAATAACTGTGCAGGGAATTCATTCAACTCTCACTATGTGTCTAAACTCTAGAACTCCATTTTAATGCAACTAAAAGAGAAAAAAAAGCTAATCAGCTTCAAACTTGTGCTTAGACAATATCTAAAGAAAACATGAGTATGCACATAGTCCTCACCTGGTTAGTTATGTCCCGTTATCTCATGCTCTTCACCCGGTCACTATTCCTTCTTCCATCAATGCTGAAATATTGCCTACAAGTTATTTTTATATCTCACCACAAGTCAATCTTACTTTTATCTTTAATTCTCCCCAGGCTAACTACATTGTACTTCCTTCCCATTTAGCAGCCCTTCACCTTAACACCCTGTCACTCTTGCATCCTTCAACGTCCCCTGCTCACCAGCTCTAATTCTGCATGAAATCATATCAGACCTCATTTGCAAGACATTTAATCTCAATATGGTCACTAGATTATTTCTTCTCTTTATAACCCCTGTTCCCTGATTCTGTCTTCTACCATCTTACACCTTACCTTACTTGTTAAGTTCTATTCCTTCCTGCCTTTTCAATGCCTGTTATATGAATATAATTTATGAGCTACAGTTAAAATGTATAGCTTTTTAGAAAACCTTTCCATTCAACTGCAACTATTTCATAAATAATATTTTCTCATTAACATTGTATATGCGATTTGCAGGAATGTTTCTCCTTGAGCCCCCATTGAAAAGAGGTTTTTGCCTAGAAAACCTATCCAAATCAACACAAATAAATAAATGCAATACAACAGAGTAGGAATGGATGTTGTTTTTGACACCAAGACAAATAAGACAATTGGTATGCCTTTTGGTCAGAATATTCTGCTTTTCCATGAGTACATTAGATGCAGCTGAGTCTGCAACTTAATTGGAAAGGGCTAAGGTCCAACAACGTACCACAAAAAATGTAGAAGACCATTAAAACAAGCAATACCACAATAAATCTGATATCCCTAATAGCAGGAAGAAAGAAGTGGTTCACTAAATACAGTTTTACAAAGAAATCTTCAGAAATGAGTATAAGCAACATTTAGCTAACTCTGAAGCAAAACCATGAGGAAAGAGCTGGAGAAGCAGTGCATTATGGGATAGAGGTACAAGTGATTGGCAGTCTGGGATAATTTTATGCTCCATTCTGTCCCAGGACAGCAGCTGCAAATTCAACAAATATTTCTTGAAAAAGTCTCTTTTTAAATTTGGATGTTTTCGTATTTCATTTTAAGAGTGAATGGATAATGCAGAAGCTGCTGTCTTGCTGTTTGAGGATAATATCTGCAGTTTGCAAACCAGATTGTTATCAGAGGTGAAGAAATACATTTCTAAAATATTTATGATTATAAATGGTTTATAACAAGTCTGTTTTAAAATCCATTTATTACCTAGCCAGACTTGACAAGGCGTAGCACATCTTTAATTATCTCCCAATTGATTTGTCTATAAATGCATTGTCAGTGGCTGTACAGTGCAGTTTTAGAGCAGTGGACTGGAACACAGCCTCCTTACATGTCCATGCTTGCTGTCCTTGTGTTATACGATAAACTCACTTTTGTGAAGGAAAATGTTTTTAAAAAATCAGGAGACAAAGGTCACCCTATCACATCATTAGCAGCTCAGCTGTCTAAGCAGTCTTTATTAAGTAGCATAGTATCGTGCCTGCAATGTTTAATGGTCATGAAATGGGGGATGCTCCACAGGACAGTTAAGGACAATACTAAAAATGAGTTATTTGTAATTGCAAACATGCAGCAATGGCACAAAACCAGTTGACTTTCTAGTTTATTTTTAATGCATACTTAAAACTGAGGTCAGTATAAACTACCAGTATGTGTGCAAAATATTTACTGTATAACGGTATTTTAGATACACCAGGAGTACTGTGCTTTAAAGAACTCTTAATAGCTATGATATATAGTTGTATTGAGTTGCGTTGTTTTATAATCTGTATTATAGTGGCATCAACTGTGGTTGCATTTTTTCAGGTTTTTCAATAGAGCAATAACAGCTAAAATTTTAATCCTTATAGCAAAGAGAAATTCAGCAGCATTTAATTGTTTTCCCATATGCAGCTGGGGTTCCTTACATTGAATTTAAGAAAGCTGTAAGTCAATATGTGCACAACACTGACAGTTACAGAAATATATCGAGTGTTTGCAGACTTTACCTGTGGTGCACCTTAGGTTGTCCAACTCAGCTTGTTTTACTTAGATGAACCATAACAACTGAACGGTAGTTTGTGAAATTTTCAGAGTAATGTCATTCAGTTACGGTGGCTTGATGTTTTGTTGCTCTAACGTGCATGTCAAGTAACTGAACTAGATCCATATAGATAGATGTGTGTGTGTGTGTGTGTGTGTGTGTGTGTGTGTGTGTGTGTGTGTGTGTGTGTGTGTGTGTGTGTGTGTGTGTGTGTGTGTATTTATGTTGTTAATCTGTTGCAACCTCACTTGTTAAAATATTTCAGACACCTCTGTGATTGTATTAAAAATAAATCCAGATTGTCCCTGCGTAGGCCATGCTAGCATTTGTCAAGAAGCAAAGCTTCATCATTTCAAGTAAATGTAAGGTCTTGAGTCTCTTCATCCATATAGCTCCCCTAACTCAGTTAACTAATCTTCTTATAGTCTGCTGGGAAGATATACTCTCAATCATTTACAAGCAGGAGTATGGCATCTGGGCTCCAGTATCTCATTCTTCCGCTGCCCTTGGCACTCATCAAACCAATTATTGAGTGCAACACCCCCTTCAGCATCTACCTGTCCAGGCATATGCAATCCACAGAGGTTCCTCATCGATAGAATGCAGGGAGTAAACAAAACATTTTACTCAAGCCACTTCAAAACTCCATCCCTGTCCTCGCTCTCCTACAGATTGTGAAGCGATCTATGCCTGGTCTAAAAAGCATTCTCTGATCCCACTCTGATAGGCATGTTGCAGATCCACAAAACAAACCATGAAAATTACCTGATCTTGAGACTTAAACATCATCTGCAACATAAAAAGGACATGTTGGAGGGACAGGTATGTCTCAGAAATTACCTTTTCTCCAAAACAGGCTTCCCATCCATGTAAAGCAGAGTTCTTACCTAAACTAATTCAAGCGTAACTTGGAACATTGGCTGAAGAATGGAAATTTACCCCTGGTCTTGCACCCATGTCTCTATTACACAGAGGCATCCCATAAATACTTGACCACCCATGCCCGAGCCTACACATACCCCTTAAAATAACCCTTGGTTATCAAAACTTGTCAAATACATTTAAGTAGCATGGCTAGTCTTTAAAACTCCCACTAAGGTCATTAGCCTAGTAATCATCTATGAACCTATGAAACTAAGAAGGATGTGTGAATGTCAGTTGATTCATTTGCTTAAAGATAAGAGAGTGCTGATCCTTTTAATGCAAAAGCTTCCAGAAGATCCTCTTTCTGGTAAACCTTATGATTCCCCTATTTCTGTTAGTCCTTCTTGGACCTTCTGGCTTATTTAAGCCTGATAGTGATCCCCTAAACCATTGTGCTGTCACCATCAGCTCTGTTAATTTGACTGGGGATCCCATCTTATAGTTTATCCTGCTAAGTGTCTGACATTATTAATTCTGCTGGAGCTTCTTGATTTTCTTAATCCTGATGGCAGGCATTCCTAAATCTGTTAATCCTGTTGAAATCCTTAAAACTCCCTTAATCCTGATATAGGCTGCCTGACTTTGTTAATACTCTCAATACCACTGGCTGTGTAAAGTCTTCAGTATGAGGGGCATAATAGTTTAGTCCTGTCATGGTTATTCTGGTTCCATTAGCACTACTGTACCTTATATGGTATTATGGGTCCCTGTCATAACACTGAAAACTCATAACACTGAAATTCATACGGTCGAACCCATTTCACCAAAAACTCATAACACTGAAAACTCATTTCAATGAAGACATTCTCTACAAGAAATATATCATACAAACACCAGCTGCACCCCTCCCCAATGTGAGGTGCTTTGCCCTCTACACTCCCCTTACTTATATCTACCAACTCCATGATCGTTCAACAGTCGGGAAAAGGAAACAACACACACCACAGACTGAACTGTGCTTAAGAACAAATTCTGACATTACAAATCTGTAAGTGCAACATGCTGCTGACCATCGCAATTTACACATACTGTGCTAGAGTCACTTCTCTAATAACTCCTATCATAAGAAATGACATCATCGCACACATTCTACACAGTTCTGTACAGTTCTACACTTTCAGTGTTATGTGTTTTTACAAAATGGGGTCACCCTTATGAGTTTCAGTGTTATGATAGGGACCCGGTAATACTGATTGTCTAGCGGTAACTTACCTGGTAATTTTGCTGGGATACCCTACAACTGTGATGCTGACCCTGTTATCTTATCATATATTAGTCTGGGAATTGTCTAGTGCAAAATAATCTCTATCTCTCCTTATCATATACATCAATAAGTGTCTCTCTCATTTTGTCTGTATGAATAGGTAAGTAATTGTTTTATTGTGTTGATGTTTTGTACTGGTTCTACCTCACATAAACGAAACACCACAACACCAAACCTCATACACTTCACACACCACAATCAACAACCAAACCACATACACAACACAAGCACACCAAAATCCCTACAAACCCACACTAAACCACATACACAACTACCTACAACCACCCCCCCCTCCCCACTTTACCCTATTTTTCGCCCTAGCTCCGTCATACACTATACTTATCACAGCCTTTTTCCCATTTCGGCATCTCGGCGTCGGTGCTTTCATCCCGTCGGGTCACACCCCACTTACCTTACTGGCACCCGTCCGTACGTACCTACTACTACATACTTACACAGCCTTCCCCATCCCCGGGCAGACCGGGTTTTCTCATCCGTCGATTAGGTCTTCTGCTTGTCGATCTTCTTAGAACCTTTGTACTACATTAAAATAAGAAGTAGTTAAGGGAGAAGCGTGCACTGCATTAACATAGGAGCAGTTTATGTTTACACTACACATAGTAACATATTAAATTGTATTTTACCATCCATGCAACATGTTTTGGTGGTTAATGCATGGAATAGCTGAATATTTTTTTTTGTTACTGTTCTTGCTAATATAGTATATTGTCTGTGTGTGTGTGTGTGTGTGTGTGTGTGTGTGTGTGTGTGTGTGTGTGTGTGTGTGTGTGTGTGTGTGTGTGTGTGTATGTATAATATATATATATATATATATATATATATATATATACATATATTTGATAGCTTATGTTGAAAATGCATAATTATATGGTGAAGAGAATATTAAGCACCAGCTTTGCTAAGCTTTTGTTCGCTTTGTTGTTTGCTGCAATAGGTTGGACAGTTGGAAATGGAAGATAAGTATGCAGTGAGTACTGCCGTGAATGATGTTTTGAGTGCAGGATAGGAGCTCACTGGACCTTATAAGCCTAACCAAGAGTTTAGTCCATGTTTAGACAAGTCAGCAGCCAGAGCCCCTGTCCAGCTGGGACACAGGTGGAATCCCAGGAGTGTATTTTCTGTTTCCCATCTAGTTGTCCAGGTTGTGCTTAAAAAGGGTAATGAAGTACTCTGCTTGATGTGGAGAGGGAGTCTATTCCACAGATGGGGGAGTCTCTGGGACACAAATCTGTCCTGCCAACAAATCCTACTGATATCACAGGCCAAGCTGAGGTCACGCATATGTGTTTCTCGAGTGGAACTTGACTTGCAGATATGCAGAAGTCCCATCAAGCTGGGTCTGAGATCGCTTTGTATGCCAGAGAAAGGTCACCTCTGAGGAGTCTGTATAAAACTGAGAAGAGGGACAGGGCTTTCAGCCTATCTGTGTAGGGTAGGTGTTTGAGGCCCTGGATTCTCCTAGTGAGGAACCTCTGTGCGAAGTACATGCTGAATGGAGTATTGTACTCAATTATTGGCCTTATAAGGGAATAATACAGGGATCTTATGACCTCTTTGTTCCTGGATGAGATACCCTTACTTATGAGGCAGGCCATGCAGAAAGCTTTCTGTACAATGGAAGTGACATGGTAGTCAAAAGTCAGGTTGCTATCAACCAGGGTGCCCAAATCCCTCATTACTGATTGGTGTACTTAGGACGTTATTATTAATGTGATAATATGTGAGGACATCACTCTCTCCAAAGGGGATGATGATGCATTTTTTGGCATTCAGCTTGAGGCCATGTTTCTTGCACCAGTCATTTGTTTGGGTGAGACCCTCTTGGAGAACGTCCACATAACTTGGGGAATTGATTACTGCACCCAGCTTGCAGTCATCTGCAAGCTTGGTCAGCCATAGCCCACTGGTTTTGGCCTGAACCTCAGAGAAGTATATCCCAAATAACAGAGGCCCCAAGTCCGATCCCTGGGGTATGTCAATCATTACGGATCTACTGCTTGAGGTGGCTTCCCCTATTTTGATTAGGTGTGTTCTATCAGTGAGCCAGTTTGCTACCCATCTGGTAACATATGAATTGATGCCTATTTGAGAAAGTTTATCTACTATGTCCAAGTGGGGAAAAGTGTTGAAGGCTTTGGCCAGGTCAAGGTAGGCAGTGTGCACCATCTTCCCCTCGTCCATGGCTTTGGTGACTGTCTCAAAGAAGTCGACCAGATTTAACAGACATGACCTCCTCTTGAAAAGCCAAACTATGTGGGCTCAAGTGTTTAGAGGTTGCTAATGTCCCTGTTAATGAGGTCCATGATAATCTGTTCCATGGCCTTGCAGATCAGGTTAGTTAGGATGATGGGTTTATAATTTCCTGGATCGGTGGATGCTCCACCTTTGTGTAAAGGAATGACAGTGGCTGTCCTCCACTCAGCTGGGACAAAACCAGTACTCAGGCTTTGGTTGAATAGGGTGCCTAATGGTGCTGCAAGTTCATGCCTGAGTTCATGTAGGATGCAGCCTGGGATGTTATCGGGTCCCATGGAGGCTGTATTTTTTGCCTTTGAGAGGGCAGTGTTGACCTGTTCCCTAGAGATAAGGGGTGGGGGACTAGTACTGGGGATGCCCTGATTTACTGATGGGGGGGACAGAGGGGAGAAGTTTTCACTGAATCTGTCAGCCAGTAGATTGGCTATATCTACAGCATTTGTGTATGTGGTGTCTTTGACCACCAGTTCTGAACAGAGGAAAGGAAATGAAAGGAAAGGAAAGGAAAGAAAAGGAGGAAAAGGAAAGGAAAGGAAAGGAAAGGGAAGGAAAGGAAGGGAAGGGAAAGGAAGGGAAAGGAGGAAAAGGAAAGGAAAGGGAAGGAAAAGAAAGGAAATTAAAGGAAGGGAAAGGAAAGGGAAGGAAAGGAAGGGAAAGGAAAGGAAAGGAAAGGAAAGGGAAGGAAAGGAAAGGAAGGGGAAGGGGAAGGGGAAGGGAAGGGATATTTTAAACCATATTTTAATTGAGAGGATTTGGAGACCACAAGAATGCTGGATTGGGGACTGAGTGGTAAAGGATGACTGCGGATGGTGGCCTGGTTGACAAACATACCCAATGACTGTAAAATAGTCAACAGTGAACCTAGTTGAAGAGTATAAAATGCATTTTTGTCAATGAGGGATATTCCTCTAATCATCTTGACATAGAAAGTTGCACTACATGCACCCTAGTTACATATATGTACAAAATCCAAGATGACATAATCGAATGTTGGTGTAAGAGTAACTGTACATGATAAAGCAATCTTGAAAATGGTACATAGTAGTCTATAAGAAACAGAATAAAGTGACAGTGATTTCAGATGACCCACATGGGACAGATGGTGAAGACCTTGAATTTTCTTTGTGAGGAACCTTTGTGGTCTCTCCAATTGCTGCATGTGCTTGGAAAAGTACATACCAAAAGGGGCATTGTACTCAGTTATTGGCCTGATGAGGAAAGAGTACAGAGAGGTTATAAATTCTTTTTTTCTGGATGCAATGTCCTTACTTATGAGATGAGAAATATAGAATGCCCTTTTTACCACTGTGGTAACATGGTGATCAAAGGTAAGGTTATTGTCAACCTGTGTGCTCAGGTCTCTCACCACTGCGTGCTACTTAGGATGTTGTTATTGATGTGGTAGTTAGTATGAAAATCACAGTTACTGAAAGGGATGATAATACATTTTTTGCATTGAGTTTAAGGCCATGACTTTGGCACCAGTCATTTGTTTGTGTAAGACATTCTTGTAGGATGTTGATATCATTTGTAGATTCTATGACCGCTCCCAGTTTGCAGTCATCAGCAAACTTTGTCAGCCACAGACCTTTAGTTTTAGCTTGTACTTTGAAGAAATAGATTCCAAACAGTAGAGGTCCTAGGACTGATCCCTGTGGAACACCTCTGGTTACAGGTCTGCTGTGGATTCCCCAATTTTTGACTATATGGGTTGCATCAGTGAGCTATTTAGTGACCCATCTAATGATATAAGGGTTGATACCTAGCTGGGTGAGTTTGTCAATGATGCCTGAGTGGGGGATAAGTGTCAAAAGCCTTGGCTAAGTCTAGGTGGGCTGTATGCACAGATTTCCCCTCCTCCAGGGCCTTGGTGACTGTCTCGAAGAAGTCCACTGGGTTTAACAGGCATGATCTCCCTTTGACAGATCCAAACTGAGTAGGATCAAGTGTTTGGAGACTACCTATATCTTTGTTGATAAGGTCCATGATGATTCACTACTTGGCCCTGCAGGTAAGGCTAGTCAGGCTAATAGGGCTGTAGTTCCCATACTTCATGTCATTCAAAATTTGGAAACGCATTAAAATACAGAAATTATCAAGTTACAGATATGACATGTGTCATTTTTCATTTCTTGACTGATTAATCATATGAAGCTTAGGAGAAGGATCACCTTTTTCACAGGAGATTGAGCATACAAGTGCTAAACAACATGTTTGGTGCTGCATGGTAAGTGGTAACTGAATGTATTCAGCCACAGATATTCATCTTTGCTATCAAACAATATTGCATCTTGGATTTCATTTCAGTAAACCTCTCTCAGATCATAGATAATCTCTGAGCCTTGCCTTAAACATCAGAAAAGCAATCTGTGCCTACTCATTGAAAAAAGTATGTTACAAAATACAAGGTATATGGAATCACCCCATCATCAAACACACATTCCTGAAATAACCAAAATTTAGCTTAGCATAGAATTTTTTTCTACTGATTTGTACCAAATGCACACATTATTTACAAGTATCTTTCTGCAGTTAGTCTGATCCGATATAAAAGCAAAGTAATTATTCTATGGAAATGATAAAATGCAATAATTTATTTACTCTGTTACTCGGGTAAGGCAATTAAACATAAATGTGATTGAACTGCTTTGATCACTTGACATTTTATACTTAGAAAAGCAGAGTATATATGTTGGGCATAAGAATCAAGACTTGGATTCTAAAAATAAAGGATCAAGTTACATAACCACATTTGAATTCTGAAAAGGAAGAAGCAGCAAAAGGGAAAAAATAATTCTAGAAAGATCCAGACTTGGGGAATTTAAGGACAGCTTTGATGAAACGTTATTTTTTCTGTCATTCCCTTTTCAGTGTTGTAATGTTTCTTTCTGACCCCAAGTGCAACACTCTCTGCTTCAGTCATTGCTTATCTGACATTTTTATACTGTAAGCTGCATTGACTCCACTGACAGCCTGGTCCTGCTGCAACAAAATGGATTTTTGGGGAAGGTTTGATAGAGTTATGTAAATGCAGCTGATAGGCTGTCCCCCTGGGAACAACAGTGGAGACCCATTGATTGGCACTAACAGAATTGCTTAAATATGTTGCTTTATTTTTCTTCCTTGCTGATTCTCCAGTGTGCGAGCAGAGCTGATAACATTTACAGACACCGTTATCAGAGCTTCAAGCCTTTCCTTCTGAAGGCTACAGTCATATTATTCTGCCTTTTATCTTTTTCTCACTTCTTTAAATTTGATCCCGAAGACAGAAGCTTTGTGCTGTCCGTCAGTTCTTATGGGACTACTGATAGGACTCACATGTAAAGGTCAAACTGTCTCTTGGTGTCATACAGGCAGATTGTTGCCCTCCCGATACCAAATTATAACTATACATAAAATCTCATCAGCAGTCAAGAGTCGGCAGAACATTACATGTCTTTGCATTTAAGTGAAGTAAGAATATTCTGATGTAGTCACATGACTGAAAGCATTCAATGTTAAAAAGGACATTAATCCTGAGATAATAAATGTTCATTTAGTATGCATGTGTGTGCGTGTGTGTGCGTGTGTGTGCGTGCATGTGTGTGTGTGTGTGTGTGCGTGCGTGTGTGCGTGTGTGTGTGTCTCCCTGTGTATGTACATAGCTGTGTGTGTGTGTGTGTGTGTGTGTGTGTGTGTGTGTGTGTGTGTGTGTGTGTGTGCGCGTGTGTGTGTGCTTCTGCATGTGCATATGTGTGTGTCTGTGTATCTGTGTGTACACATGTGCATGCATAAGCCTGTTTTCTGTGAATATGTGACAAATACTTTTTAAGCTATATATATATATATATATATATATATATATATATATATATATATATATAAATAATCAAGAAGATAAAGTGCTACACTCCAAGCCTAGAAATCACAAGCTGAAACAATACTAGATCAAAGCTAAGAACTAACTGTATGATCTTACATAAGTTACTGAGTTTTTCTAAATCCAAGAGTATTGACCTAGTGAAAATCAGATCGTGCATCTTAGCTGTACTGCGCTAATAAGCAAATTAAACAAATGAAATCTCACCTCAATGTTAGGTCTCATACTAAGTAATGTTACTGTGAGAAAGGTTTGTTTACACAGAGTGCTTGTAAATAACAGAGGGGATGGTAAGCATGGCTGTAATTTAACAGGGGACTTGTGTGATTTGCACTATTGTTCATTATCCTTGTAAACAAAAACTGTGCATGACACCATTGCCATTACCTCTGCACCAGTGGCAAGACCCATTACATCTGTCTGTTAACTTGGTAAACCTACTGGTCTACCTGTCCCTTTTCAGTGGTAATCTAGGAGTGCTGTCTGGGTAAGTGACTTTCTAAGAGTCACACCATAGGCAAAATAAGGTGGAAGGAATGAAACCCTTACCACTGACACAGGAAGCAGTGCATTAACAACTCACTGCTTTAGTCCCCTCAACTAATTGATGGACAACAACCACCTGTTGATGTAGTCAAAGGTACTCTGTTGTAAACTAGGTGACATTATTTCTAAAGAAAAGTTTATTGCACTGATTTCCACCCATGAGCAAGTAGCACCTTAGTTGCTATGGATAGTCTTCAGCTGGGGCCACCTGCATTTCCAGTTCGGGACTCAGCAGCACTGACTGATCTAAGGCACATGTTTCTGTCTAAATACTGACAAGACTAAAATGCCATCTCTGAGCAAATATGAAGCTAAGATTTCAGATGAGACCAGTACTTTCAAGAGTCCCAGTGGTAGTGCTATATCAATCCACATAGCAGGAGGTTATTAAATAAATAAGGTTCAGTAAGATGGAGCAAGTCAGTTTCCAAATGCAAACCCTGCTGGTAAAGAGCTGCTGAAGCAACAGAATCAGAAAAATAAATGTTTTTTTTAAACCTTGCCCATATATTCAGTGCAGTATCTTAGCCCCACACAGATTCTTTACAGTGACACTTGGGAATACAGGTCCTTCATTACAAGTATTACAAGCACCCAATAATGACATTATGGCTGACACAACCTCCCTCCCCCAGTCATGTCCTTGGACCTACAAGTGTATTTTCCTAGTAAAAAATCTGTTTCCTCCCACTTGAGTATCACACTACTTCCAAGACCCAGCTCTTTCCTAATAAGAATAGGTGTGCTTAATTCCTAGTAATACTGGAGGTGTGCATTTCCTTGGTGTTAGGTTCATAAAAAAATAAGAAGACATGCTTGGTGCTTTGTTTATGATGAAGCCAGATGTGCATGTTGCATATTTATGTACTGATGCTCATGCGTGCACGATGCACATCTGTGCATGATGCTCATGCGTGCACGTTACTGGCTGGAAACATCATCGTATTCCTGCAGCAGTAAGTAGATGTACAGTATGTGTCTTTTCTCTGCCTACGTACAATACTTTAGTACCATTAGTGTTGTATTAGGCTATTCATTTACACTGCTAATTAGCAGCAAGGTTGGCTCTTGTGTGCAGAGCCATTGCTGACTACAGAACATAGCTAAATTCATCTGAAAAGGGTGAAAAATAGAAAATAAAAACATGCAGAAGGTGAGAAGAAAACATTGCAAAATAGTAAACTGTGGTTGCATGATAAAAGCTTAGATAGAAAAGGGATATAAAGATTTTTGAATGTATCTATTTACAAAACAATTTGCCTATGATTCACTGAAATCCTCTCAGGTTGTGCTAACTAACCAACACAGGTGAGAAAATTGGATTTAGAGAATGGTATAACCACAATGAGTAAGACCACATTATTGCTTCATTACCATGTGTCTGAATCAAAATTGTAAGGTCAGACCTGAGTGCACTGCTGTTCTTCCTAAAACATATGCAAAGGCACCTGCCCTAGACACACACATACACACTCCTAGACATTCTTACACACACAAACACACACACACACACACACACACACACACACACACACACACACACACACACACATACATACACACTCACACTCGTCCACAAAAAAGCCGCACACTCACTTACACTAACAGAAACATTCACCCATTCACTCACATGCATGCTGTAACACACACAGACTTTCAATTCCATTCCTAACCCCAACTCAACAATATTAGGACTTTGCACAAGACAATACAGCAAGACAAGCCCACTGGACCTTGCAGAAGACAGCACAGCAAGGCAAGTCCAGTTCTGTAATGCAAGCCCCAAAACTGCAGCAAATGCAAGTATTACATCTGAGTACCCCTTACCACAAAGATGTGTTTGCGCACGTGTGTGTGTGTGTGTGTGTGTGTGTGTGTGTGTGTGTGTGTGTGTGTGTGTGTGTGTGTGTGTGTGTGTGTGTGGGCACTGTCTAGTTAAATGACTTTGCTTTGAGTCAAAACATGATCTTAATTATTGCCAAGCAATTGCCTTAAACTTAACTGTCGAAGCTCCTTTAATTGTTCTTCTTTTTTTTTTTTCTGTAAACAAGGATTACAGTCTGTCATTTTCAATTATAGAGTTTCATGGTTGTGTTCTTAAGTGTCCATAGCGCAAAACGTAGTATACAGGTAGTATACTGGGTAGTATAGTTGTTTTGATGAAGAATGCTGTGGGTTCTCTTCCTACACCAGCTACACTGATTGCTAACACATATCATTTTTTTTCTTAATGAAACACAGGCAATTTATTCTTCAAGGGTAGCAGACTGAATTTGTGAATGAAGCACTGAAATGAAAAGTTGTTTGCTAACAGCAAACTCTTCATTTTCACTGAATGTGAGTTTCAAGGGCAGGGATGTCTACTGTTATTCATTTTAACTCTGTTTACATTGTGAGACTGTATTGTTTTGTTTAACAAATGCCTATATCTGTATGTGCTATAAAAATTGAAATAAAAGTTTTAAATTAAATGCAAATAACTATAATCATTGTAGAAGTAAAGAAAAAATATAGTATGCACACTGATAGGTTTGAACAATGTTTATGGTAACTGAGGAGAAATTGCCACATAATGTGACACTAGAAAGGCTACGTGGGAGTGGCACTGGGGGGTGATCTATTACCCTGCCTAGGACTCCATTTGACCATGATATGAATCGGCATAGAAGCATTTTAATTCAAATGTTTTGGCTTCTTCAGAATGTTTCAAACTCCATAAGAAAAATCAAATGAGATAATAAAGCATGTTGGAATACATAGAAGAAATGCATAGGCTAACTGAATAGTGCCATATTGGAAGATTTTGCACATTCCCTATGGGCCAGATTTGTGAGACACATATTTTTCTAGAAACACAGAAAAGGAAACTGTTAAAGAACAAGTATTTAATACAGTAGTAGGATAGGATATAGCCATAAGACACATTAGTACCGTATTTCTCCGTAAATAAAACCTAACCAGAGAATTAGGCCTAGCATGGTTTTACAGGGTGGTCATGATATAAGCCCTAACCCAAAAATAAGCCCCAGTTAAGATCGTCAATAACACATGATGGACATGTTGAATTATAAAATAATATTATTGACACCTGTTGACTGAGGTTATCTTACTCTGCTCACCATTTTCAAACCATTCGGACACCTAACTTCTTCTCTTTGCAGAAAGTCATGAGATTCTTTCCCTCTGAGTCCTCCACAATTTTTACTGTAAGCCTAATCCTCACTCACACTTGACAGTTGAGATCCTTGGCCCATAAACACTGGCAAGTGTACTTTGATTGGTCAAAGTACAGACAACTCACGTAAAACGTGCGCACGTGATAATGAACCGTCTCCATTTTGTGTTGCCACTCCTGTCTCTTAAGTCTTCAATTAACCTCCCCCAGACAAGATGAGTGCAAAAAGAAAGAGCTATTCCATCAAGTACAAGAAAGGAATCAAGGAGGAGTCCCAGGGAAAGAATCTGATGGCTTTCTGCAAAAAGAAGAAGTTGGATCTCTGAATGGTCTGAAAATGGCATGCAGCGTACGATAATCTCAGTCAACAGGCCGACGAGGGAAATGCTAAGAAGTACAAGTGTGGATCAGGTCGGCAACCATTATTTCCTGGAAGACATCATCTGGGAATGGATTGCTAACAGGAGAGCAAAGGCTTTGGTTGTGCACAGAGCTGATATTCAAGCATTTGCCCTTGCAATGGCACCACAGTTAGAAATACCCCTAGAAGAATTCAAAGCATCATAACACTGGCTGGATGGCTTCCTTTAGTGATATGAACTGTCTCTAAGAAAGATCAACAACACTGTTTAAGCTGGAAGATACTAAAGTTATTAAATGTGCACTTGCATTCAAGTCCTTTATTGATGGCATTGACTTTTCTAAATACCAACTCTCCAAGATGATTGCTATGGATGAAACTGCAGTGCTTATGGTCCAAGGATCTCAAACAACAATAGATCAGAGGAGTGCCTCGTCAATCTACATTCCCTCCATTGGTTACGAAAGTGCACTTGTTACCTGTATTTTGGCAATTCATCTAGATGGAAAGAAAACCCCACCTCTAATCATTAGTAAGGGCAAGAAAGATAAGATTGAACATGTTTCAGGCATTTACATTCTTGAAATGAAAAAAGCCTGGTGCACACAAGCAGTTATAAGGACATAGGTTGATGTAATGCTGCCACTTGTTTTGCAAGGTGGCAAAATAGGTCTGCTAATCTGCAATTCAGCCAGCACTCACCATTCTAAAGACATGAAGAAATTCCTTGCATGGAGAAGAATAGATTAAATAATGATTCCCACAGGAATGACTGCCTATCTCCAGACTCTTGATATTGCAATAAACAAGGCATTCAAGGACCATTTGCACATGGAACACAATGACTACATTGAAAATAGAATGGAGAGAAACCAGCATGGAAACTTTGTGAAACCTAGCCTACAAGAGGTCATGACTTGGGTGAAAAATTCATGGGATAAAATCACTGACAGCTGTGTTACCACTGCACTATGAGTAGGCTACTTGGACAAGCAGTGTTCATTTAAGGAGAGCTCTATTGCTAGGCATGACAGATTGGGGCCAATGGTTCTACAGGAAATGGAGTTGCAAGAAATTCAGGATGGAATTCAAGGGTTGGAGACTTATGACAATGTTCCAGAAGAAGATGACATGACTGTATTTGAATAACATTTCTGTTATCAGGGCAACAGAATGGATTGCTTCTGCTTTCAGCTGCCAGCAAGCTCATCAGTTTTTAAGACTTTATTGTATTAAGGTAACGTTTCATTATCAAGGGGTAATTACAAAGTAAGGCCACTAGTTCCCAGACTTCATTTTTATGACTTTCCATCATTCTTCTCTTATGGTTTGGGTAAGGAATAAAGAAAGCATCACCACTCAAAAAGTGGCAGTTATTCACCTGTTTTATTCCCCTCCTCCAATACACATGTATTGAGATTTTTCTGCACTTTCTGTTAAGCATGAAATATTGCACTGTGAAAGCCAAGGTGTAGATATTCTGAAGTTGAAATGTTTGTTGCACTGTTTATGTAGAATTCTCACGCAACTGTTAATGCTTACCTAGAATTGTTGCCCAAAAACAGAAAAGTACCAAATAAATGTCAATTTGTGAACATGAATAAATGTCAATTTTTGTACATGAATAAATGTTGTTTTGTATACATGAATACATGTCGATTTCTGTACATGAATAAATGTAGATTGTTGTATGGTGGGCTAAATAAGGCACCCCCTGATAATAAGCCCTAATGCGTATTTCAGAGGGAAAAAGTATAAGACCCGGTCTTATTTTTGGGGAAATATGGTACAAGTGGCGGGATGTCACCTGGGGCTGGGACCCGGACTCTGACGGGACACCCCATCTTCCCTTAACTCCTGGAGGCTGCCAAATCATGCCATGTCCCTGTGCCACCGGGTCCTCTCAGGTGGACTTCCCTCCAATTGCGGCTGGCCTTGTGGAACTCCCCTTGGCCACAGAGGGGCAGATCCACCCTCATCAAGACTTCCATGTGCCCCTCCTCTCCCATCCAGAGCACCTCCAGGGACTTTCCAATTTTTCGGGGATGCTGTCGGGTACTGAGCGAGGTCAGATCCCTTCACCCTGCCTGGCAAGAGGTCTCCAGGCCCCACAGATGCCCACTCCTCTCTCCCTTAAAGACTTCCATTGTGGGGGCCTCTGCCTGACCTTGCTAACGCAGGGAGGAGCTCTCCAGGCACCGCAGCCACCTACCAGTCGCTCCCTTGAGAACTTCTGTAGTGGAGGGCATGATCTGGACCTTTTCTCCCAGGCGGGACTGCTCCATGCCCAGCCACTTTTTGCCTATCTCCCTCTTCCAGACTTCCATCCCAGAGGGGGACCGGGGTCCAGACCCCCCTCACCCAGGTGGCAGCTCTCCCAACCCAGCCATTTTCTGCTCTCTCTCCCTTAAAGACTTCCATTGGGAGGGGCCCCCCTCATGGCTTCCACTTCTACACAGGTGGGAGAGCTCTTTTCCTGGGTTACATAACTCCTGGAGGCTGCCAAATCATAATGTGTCAACCGTGCCCTCAGAGCCTCTCAGAAGATCTTCCCACCAATCCTTCCCAGCCTCAAGAAGCTCTGCTGAACCATGAGGTGTCAGCCAGGCCCTCATCCAGACTTCCCTGCACCCCTGCTCTCCCATCCAGAGCACCTGTGGGGACTATGTGATATTTTGGGGATGCCGTTGGGTACCGGGTGAGGTCGGACACCTTCCCCCTGCCCAGCAGGAGCTCTCCAGGCCATGCAGAATCCAACCAGTCACACCCTTGAGGACTTCCATCATGGGGGCTCTGCCTGCCCCTTTTCACCCAGGCAGGAGCTCTCCTGGCCCCACAATCTTCTGCCAGTGGCTCCCTTAAGGACTTCCACCTGGAGGGGGGACTTTCTGGACACTCTCACTCGGGCAGGAGTGCTCCCTCCCTGGCTGCTTTTCACCTGTCTCCCCCTTCTGGACTTCCTTTATGGAGGGGGCTGTGGTCCAGACCCCCCTCACCCAGGCAGGAGCTCTTTCAGCCTGGCCAATATCTGCCCCTCTCTCCCTTCCAGACTTCCATGGGGAGGGACCCCCTCTGGGCTTCCACTTCTACAAAGGCAGGTGGGCTCTTTTCCCGGGTTACATATCTCCTGTAGGCTGTCAAGCCATGCCATGTCCCTATGCACTCAAAGCCTCTAAGGGGGGCCTCCCTCTAATCCCATCCGGCCCCACGGAACTCCCCTCAGCCATGAAGGGCAGGTATGCCCTCATCAGGACTTCCGAGTCCCCCTCCTTTCCTGTCCAGAGCCATTCTGGGGACTTTATGACATTTCGGGGACACTGCCGGGTACCAGGTGAGGTTGGATGCCTTCCCCCTGCCCAGCAGGAGCTATCTGAGACCCACAGAATCCCACTGGTCACTCCCTTGAGGACTTCCATTGCAGTGGATCTACCTGCCCCCTCTCACCTGGGCAGGAGCTCTCCTGGCCCCGCAGCCTTCCACCAGACACTCCCTTAAGGACTTCCACCTGGAGGGGGGATGATCCATACCCTCTCACCTGGGCAGGAGTGCTCCCTCCCTGGCCACTTTCTGTCTCTCTCCCCCTTCCTGAATTCCATCTCGGAGGGGGCTGTGGTCTGGACCCCCCTCACTCAGGCAGGAGCTCTCCCAGCCTGGCCAATTTCTGCCCCTCTCTCTCTTCCAGACTTTCATTGGGAGGGAACACCTCTGGGCTTCCACTTCTACACAGGTGAGAGAGTTCTTTCCCTGGGTTAGATATCTCCTGAAGGCTGCCAAATCATTCTGTGTCAACCGTGCTCTCTGAGCCTCTCAGGGGAGCTTCCCTATGATCCTTCCTAGCCTCGTGGAACTCTTCTGGGCCACTAGGCCTCAGACAGTCCCTCATCCAGACTTCTGAGATGTCGGTTCTGCCCTTTGCCCTCCACCTAAGGCTTTCAAGCTCACACTGGAGATGGCCCAGAGTCCTGACATCTCTGTGCATTTTGCCACTCATGTCCAGCTCTCTCCCCCGTGGTGCCAGTTGCCAATGAACATGCTTCACTTCCAGCCTCCTGGCACGTGACCACTTGCTCTCTGCGCTGTGCCATTTGCAGGGTGGCATCCCCACGGTTCCAGGTGGAAGACTGGAGGCCAAATCACTGCCTGTGGATGGCCCTGGGTGCAAGACACCATGGCAGTTGTATCTCCACACCCCACCTGTGCTGTCCGCCAACTCCCCCACCTGGCCCTAGGTGCAAGACACCACAGCGGCCATTTCTCTGCACCCTTGGTGACTTGGAGGATGGGATCGCAAACCTGGCTTTCGGAGGTGGCCCTTGGCATACCCACGCTGTCAGCTGACAATCCCGGCTGGTCCCGTGTGCAAGACACGATGCCACTGTGGCCATATCTACTCTCCCCAGGTGCTGGAAGGATGGGATCCCAGATCTGGCTTCCCCGTATGTACCTATGCCCTCTCCCAGGAACCATGCACCCACCGCTGGGTCACCCCTCTGGGGATTGCCCTTAAGCCTGAATACACAATCTTCAGCCCCCTCTGTGCCAGAATGGGTTCCAGCTATCTGGATGGAGGCATCGGAGGGTGCAAAGCAAGGGGTGCAACCAGGGACCTCCTGCTGCATGGCTGGTGAGAGCTCACCTGACACCACCGTAACCTCAATGCTCCCAGGGTGTGGGCCCTCTTTCTGGATGAACCCATTCCAGGGCAACCTGCCCTTTACAAAGAAAAGAGAACTCTCCCACGGGCTCCCGCCGACTTCTACAGGATCATTTGCGTCACTGCACTGGATGCCATGAGGCGACCATCTCTGCCACTCTGGATTCAGGGATCTGAACCTTACTCCCTTTTGATCGGCTGAGGGTGATGGAGACCATCACCCGTCCCTTCAGAATGGCACTCGCCTATCTCTCAGGACTGACTGACCCATGTTCAACTGCTGTTCCCATGGAACCCTTCTCCACTTTAGCCTTCAAAGTTCTTGGTTGAATATTTGCTACTACCACTAAGATCTACACCTGTGGTGGCTCCACCCAAGCCCTTGCCTGAGCTTCAGTGCCACCGCAGTGACCCTCCTACTTGTTGCGGCATAGCCCCCTTGGCTCCCAGCCCTGGCAATGGCTGGGTATGGGCCTGACACTCCATTACCATCAATTTTCAGGGCTAGTTGATTCGGCAGGTGAGTTGTTATGCACTCCTTAGCGGATTCTGACTTCCATGGCCACTGTCCTGCTGTCTATATCAACCAACACCTTTTCCGGGGTGTGATGAGCATCGGCATTGGGTGCTTAACCTGGCATTTGATTCATCCTACAGTGCCAGTTCTGCTTACCAAAAGTGGCCCACTGGGAGCTCACATTCCACGCCCAGCTCCAAGCTAGTGAGTCGGGCTTCTTACCCATTTAAAGATTGAGAATGGGTTGAGATCATTTCGGCCCAAGACCTCTAATCATTCACTTTACCAGGTAAAACTGAGTCTGCCAAGCACCAGCTATCCTGAGGGAAACTTCGGAGGGAACCAGCTACTAGATGGTTTGATTAGTCTTTCGCCCCTATACCCAGGTCGGATGACCGCTTTGCACATCAAGACTGCTGTAGACCTCCACCAAAGTTTCCTCTGGCTTCGCCCTGCCTAGGGATAGTTCATCATCTTTTGGGTCTCACCAGGTGTGCTCATGCTCCACCTCCCCAACAGGATGGGTGAGATGGGCCACTAGTGCACCCCCCACATGGGGCGGGGAAATCTTGCCTCATCTGGTGCATGCCAGCCCTTACTTTCATTGTGTTGTGGGGTCTCCTGCCAACCCTCAGACTTGCACACCTGTTAGACTCTTTAGTCCATGTTTCAAGATGGGATGCATGGCTTACTGATTTCACTGCGGACCCCAGGCACCTGAGTTGAGCCCACCGGCCTAGTGGCGGGATGCAGTCAGGCTGCACTGAGGGCAGTCTGGCTCAGTTGACATTCTGCCGGGCACACTGCAAGGGCAGGGGTGGGTGCAGCGGTGGTCATCTCCCACAACCCTGGGGCACAGTGAGGGCTGATGCCATGGGCTGTAACACTTCCCTCTGGGGAGGGGAGCCACCTTCCGTGCAGCATTACCGGCTGACCCAGAGCCAGTCATGGTGCACCGCCACAAAGGAAGTGTGCCCAACGGTGGACGGCACACCCGGGGATGGTACCCCATCCTCGGAAGGGGAGGGGGATCTACCTCATTCAGGCGGCCATTGCGGCAGCCAAGTTGAATCCACCGGGTGGACCGCGTGGACCCCAACCGTTTACCTCTGAATTGTTTCACACCCTCTTGAAATCTCTCTTCAAAGTTCTTTTCAATTTTCCCTTACGGTACTTGTCCGCTATTGGTCTCATGTCGGTGTTTAGCCTTAGCTGGAGTTTACCACCCACTTTGGGCTGCATTCACAAACAACTTGATTCTGGGAAAACCTGATCCCCACATGCCGGGAGCCTCACCTGGCCTTACACTGTCCGCAAGCTGAGCCTTGATCACAATGACTTGGGCCCCCTGGGCAGCGCCAGGGAGATGGACTTCCATATGTCACATTTCCCTGCGCCCATCACTCAGGCAGGGATTCGGCACTGGGCTCTTCCCTCTTCACTCACCATTACTGAGGGAATCCTGGTTAGTTTCTATTCCTTCACCTAGTAATATGCGTAAATTCAGTGGGTCACCATGTCTGATCTGAGGTCACATTCTGAATGCGGTCGTGGGTGTGGGGGTGCAGGTACAAGACTCAGGGACAGATGGACACCCATCCTCCCCCGGGCCTCGCACCTGCTCCCCCATGCCGCCGGACTCCGGGTGGCAGAATAGGAGGGCCAATGCAGCCACAGCATGGAGGAACCAGTGTGTGTGGGCATCAGGCCCTGTCCCAGGAGCACAGCATGGTGGCAGTACCATCGACAGCCTCCGGGGGTGGACCGGATGCTCTCCTGCTCCCTTTCCTCCTCGGATGGGCTTCCTGGCTCAAGGCGGTGAGAGACTCCTCTCCTCCATCCACGTCTCTCCCTGGGGGGACGGGGACCTGCATTGGGCTCTGTCGAATCCCCAGCCATGTGCTTGATGGGGGCCAGAAACCAGCAGGGGCGATGGAAGGCACAACAACCCAAAGACAGATGTAACTCCAGGAGTAACCCATGGCTGCAAAGTGCGTTTGAAGTGTCAATGATCAATGTGTCCTGCAATTCACATTAGTTCTCACAGCTAGCTGCATTCTTCATCGATGCACGAGCTGAGTGATCGACCGCTCAGAGTCATACAGTTCTCATTCACCGGGGGCACCACTGCCTAAGCAGCATCACACCTCAAGATGAGCACACGAGGTTTCATGGGCATTGTCGTGGGCACCTGGCCCAGGATTACTGGCCCCACACTGCGGGATGGCATGGAGTCCTGCAGCAGTCAGCATGTGGCTGAACTGCTGACCTTCCACGTATTTGAACAAATGCCCCACATGGAGCAGGGCATCCTCCACAGGTAACCATTACTGACATCGAGGGGAGAGGACTCTGGTGTGCCACCCCTGGGGGTGGCCCTGGATGGCCAGAGTGGAGGCCACTGCCCCCAGCCAGGATGGCACCCTCTCCCTCCCCTACCTCATGGGGAGCCAGCCACCTCCGGAGTGCATGGTGGACCTCACCGCTGGGCCGGGTGCACCCTCTGCCACCATCTCTTTGGGGTAACAGAGGAGCACCCACACCTCCCACCACATGGATGGGACTCCCTCCCTCTCACTGCCAGGAGGCGATGGGGGGACTGACACCACCCTTCCTCTTACTCCCTCCCTTATCCCTCCCTCCCCCAGGAGCCTCAGGCTCAGTCCCACAGGCCTCCACCAGGGTGTACAGAGAGATATGAGTCAGAGAGAGAGACAGAGAGAGAGAGAGAGATGTAGAGGGTCAGGGCAGTGCAGCAAGGAGAGGCCCTGGTACCCGAGGACAGCACTGTCCTAGGGCCCTCAGAGTTAATGATCCTTCCACAGGTTCACCTATGGAAACCTTGTTACAACTTTTACTTCCTCTAGATAGTCAAGTTTGATCATCTTCTTGGCGCACTGCCAGGGCCATGACCGACTCCAGTGGTGCTCATCCAAGGACCTCACTTAACCATCCAATCAGTTGTAGCAACGAGTGATGTGCACAAAGGGCAGGGACTTAATCAATGCTTGCTTATGACCCGCAATTACTGGGAATTCCTCGTTCATGAGGAATAATTGCAATCTCCAGTCCCTATCATGAATGGGGTTCAGAGGATTATGCAGACCTGTTGGCCAAGTGTAGACACATGCTAATCCATTCAGTGTAGCATCCGTGCAGCCCTGGACATCTAAGGGCATCACAGATCTGTTATTGCTCAATCTCGTGTGGCTGAATGCCACTTATCCCTCCAAGAAGTTGGAGATAACCGCACTGGGCCACATAACTAGTTAGCGTGGCTGAGTCTAGTTTGTTATTGGAATTAACCAGACAAATAGCTCCACCAACTAAGAACGGCCATGCACCACCACCCACATAATCAAGAAAGAGCTATCAATCTGTCAATTCTTTCCATGTCCGGGCAGGGTGAGGTTTCCCGTGTTGAGTCAAATTAAGCCGCAAGCTCCACTCTTGGTGGTGCCCTTTCATCAATTCCTTTAAGTTTCAGCTATACAACCATACTCCCCCTGGAGCCCAAAGACTTTGGTTTACAATAAGATCCCTGGTAGATCATGGGAATAATGCTGCTGGATCACTAGTCTGCATAATTTATGGTCGGAACTACGACGGTATCTGATCATCTTCGAATGCCCAACTTTCATTCTTGATTAATGAAAACATTCTTGGGAAATGCTTTTGCTCATCTTGTGTTGGTCCAAGAATTTCACCTCTAGTGGCACAATACGAATGCCCCTGGCTGTCCCTCTTAATCATGCCCCCAGTTCTGAAAACCAACAATTTATTTATTTATTTATTTATAAATAAATATAAATATATAAATAAATAAATAATCATGCCCCCAGTTCCAAAAAGCAACAAAATAGAACTGGAGTCTTATTCCATTATTCCTAGCTGAAGTATTCAGGTGACCGGCCTGCTTTGAGCACTCTATACTTCGGACCCCCCGAGACACTCAGTTAAGAGCATCAAGAGAGTACCAAGAGGCAGAGTCTAGGACAGGTGGTAGCTCACCTCACGGCAGACTGCCAGCTTGATCCGAAGATCCAACTACGAGCTTTTTAACTGCAGCAAGTTTAATATACGCTATTGGAGCTGGAATTACCACGACTGCTAGCACCAGACTTGCCCTTCAATAGATCCTCGTTAAAAGATTTAAAGTGTACTCATTCCAGTTACAGGGGCTCGAAAGAGTCCTGTACTGTTATTTTTCATCACTACCTCCCCAAGTCGCGATTGGGTAATTTGCGTGCCTACTGCCTTCCTTGGATGTGGTAGCCATTTCTCAGGCTCCCTCTCTGGAATCAAACCCTGATTCCCCATTCCCCATGGTCACCATGGTATGCACAGATAGTACCACTGAAAGTTGATAGGGCAGACATTCGAATGTCGCGTGGCTGCCACAAGGGCACGCGATCGGCACAAGTTTATCTAGAGTCACCAAAGCTGCGGGGCCGAGACCCGGATTGGTTTTGGTCTGATAAAGGCATGAATCCCCGGAAGTCAGTGCTCATCAGCATGCATTAGATCTAGAATTAACACAGTTATCCAAGTAACGGTGGAGTGATCAAAGGAACCATAATTGATTTAATGAGCCATTCGCAGTTTCACTGTAGCGTCTGTGTGCACTGAAGACTTACATGGTTTAATCTTTGAGACAAGCATATGCTACTGGCAGGATCAACCAGATAGGAGCACCTCTGCAGGCAGGCAGAGAGGAGGGGTCGGAGCTAGTACCTCTGCCAACAGGAGGGGTCCCTCTCCTCACAGAGGGGGCACTCCAGGTACTGGTTATGGACCGGCGACAGTGACCCCGGAGGGCCGTGGGCCAGTGCAGTGCACATCAGCACTCAGAGCCAAAGAAAAGTGGGAGAGAGCCCCCCCATACTTCAACCACACAGAGATGCTGGGGATGGTGGCCGTGTCATAGGACTCCTTCACTATGGCCTGGGATCATCAGTCTCACCTCAACTTCGATCCTGAGGGCCACAGAATGCTCCACACCCCCACCCTCATCTCACACCTGGGGTGGAGAAGCTTGACCCGCAAGTCGTGACCCACAGAGCCATGCCACAGGGGCCCTCCATTGTCAGTGGGAATTGGTCTGCCTAATCAGTCGATAGACGGTGGGTAAAGGCACCTTGATCCCATATGGACACCTGTAGAGACATCACACTGACGGGACACCCCATCATCCCTTAATTCCTGAAGGCTGCCAAATCATGCCAGATCACATATGCCCACTGGGTGATGGGGGGAGCAAAGCTGTAGGGTGCAGCTGGCCCCGTGGAACTCCCCTCAGCCACCTAGGGGCAGATCTTCTCCCATACAGACTTCTGACCAGGAGGAAGAGGCCCGTGAGGGCACCTAGACCTCAAACAGACACCTGGCAGGACGTTCTCTCCTGGGGCTGGGACCCAGACTTACATCCTGACTGGACATCCCATTGTCCCTTAACTCCTGAAGGCTGCCAAATTATGCCATAAAATACGTGACCACCGAGCGATCAGAGGAGCAAACCTGCAGGGTGCGACCAGCCCAGTGGAACTCCCTTCAGCTGCTGAGGGGCAGATCTGCTCTCATACAGACTTCCGAGTTCCCCTCTTCTGACCCAGAGCTATTTTGGGGACTTTGTGATTTTTCAAGAACTCCTTTGAGAACGGGATGAGGTCGGATGCCTCTGCCTGGCCAGGAGCTCTTCAGGCCCCACAGCCCTCCAGATGAAGCTGCCTTAAGGACTTTTGTCAGGGCCTACCCTGGCGGCCCTCCCCTTTAACCCTGCAGAGAGATCTCTTTACCTAACTGCAGCCGAAGGCTCACCTCAGGGCTCACACAACCTCCATGTCCCCTGCAGGCTGCCAAATCACGCCCTGTCCCTGTGCTCTTGGAACCTCTCTGGGGGACCTCCCTCAGATCCCTGTCACCCTTGAAGAACTCCCCCTCAGCCACTGAGGGGCAGGTCTTCTCTCATTGGGACTTCCATGTCCCCTCCTTTCCAGTCCAAAGCCATTCTGGGGACTTTGTGACATTTCAGGGATGCCTTCAGGTACTGGGTGTAGTCGGACACCTTCCCCCTGCCTGGCAAGAGCTCTCCAGGCCTGCAGCCATCTGCCAGACACTCCCTTGAGGACTTCCATCGTGGGGGCTCCGCTTAACCTCTCTCACCCAGGCAGGAGCACTCGTGACCCCACAGTCTTCTGCCAGACACTGCCTTAAGGAATTCCATCCCACTGGGGGACACAATCCAGACCATCTCAGCCAGGCAGGAGTGCTACCTGCCTGGCCATCTTTTGCCTCTTTCCCCCTTCTGGACTTCCACCAGGATGGACTCCCCTCCAGGCTTCCACTTCTACCTGGACAGGAGGGCTCTTCTCCCAGGTTACATATCTCCTGGAGGCTGCCAAGCCTTGATGTGTCCCCGTGTGCTCAGAGCCTTCTCAGGGGGACCGCCCTCCCATCCAGCCAGCCCCACAGACCTCCCCTCGGCTGCTAAGAGGCAGGTCCCCTCTCATCAGGACTTCCACATCCCCCTTCTTTCCAGTCCAGCGCACCACACTCCCTGTCTTCCCCCAGATCTCCTGAAGGTTGCCAAGATTTGCCCTGTCCCCATGCCCTTGGGGCTGCCATGTGGCACGTATGCTCCCATCGGGGCTTCTATGTCCCCCCTATTTTCCCATGCAGAGGGATCTGGGGAATATGCAATATTTCAGGGACCCCAGCAATACTGGGCAAGGTCAGATGCCTTCCTCCTGCCTGGTAAGAGCTCTCCAGGCCCTGCAGACTCCCACCAGACGATCTCTTGAGGACTTCCATCATGGCGGCTCCACCTGCCCCCTCTCACCTGGGCAGGAGCTCTCCTGGCCCTGCAGCCTTCCGTTAGCAGCTTCCTTAAGCACTTCCACCAGGAGGGTGGATGATATGGTCCCTCTCACCTGGGCAGGAGCGCTCCCTCCCTGACCACTTTCCACCTTTTTTCCCGTTCCAGACTTCCATCATGGAGGGGGCTGTGGTCTGAACCCCCCTCACCCAGGTGGGAGCTCTCCCAGCCTGGCTGATTTCTGCCCCTCTCTCCCTTCCAGACTTCCATGGGGAGGGATCTCCTCTGGGCTTCCACTTCTACCTGGGCGGGAAGTGCTCTTTTCCCGGGTTACATATCTCTTGGAGGCTGCCAAGCCATGCCATGTCCCCATGCCCTCAGAGGCTCTCAGGGAGACCTCTCTCCAATCCCAGCCACCCCCACAGAACTCACCTCAGCTGCCAAGTGGCAGGTTCGCTCTCATCAGGACTTTCACATCCCCATACTTTCCAGGTCCAAATAACCATGGTCCCCATCTTCCGCATATCCCCTGCAGGTTGCCAAACTGTGTCCTGTACCCGTGCCCTCAGAGCCTCTCAGGGGGACCTCCTTCTGATCCTGGCTGGCCCTGTGGAACTAATTTCAGCTGCCAAGGGGCAGGCCCACTCTCATCGGGACTTCCACATCCCCCTCCTTTCTGGTCCAGAGCACCACGGACCCCGTCTCTCGCATATCTCCTGCAGGCTGCCAAACTATGCCCTGTCTCCGTGCCCTTGGAACCTCTCAAAGGACCACCCCTCAGATCCTGGCCACCCTCACAGAACTCCCCTTGGCCACCAAGGGGCAGGTACACTCTCATCGGGACTTCCGAGCTCCCCTCCTTTCCAGTCTAGAGCCATTCTGGGGACTTTGTGAAATTTCAGAGATGCCATCAGGTATTCGGCAAGGTCAGATGCTCTCCAAGCCTACAGCCATCCACCAGAAGCTCCCTTGAGGACTTCCATCATGGGGGGCTCTGCCTGACCCCACTCACCCAGGCAGAAGCACTCCAGACCCGGCGGCCCTCCGCCAGCTGTTCCCTTGAGGACTTCCATCATGGGGGGCTCTGCCTGACCCTGCTCACCCAGGCAGGAGCACTCCTGGCCCTGCAGCCTTCCACCAGACGCTCCCTTAAGGACTTCCATCCCACTGGGGGGACACGATACTGACCCTCTCACCCAGGTGGGAATGCTCCCTACCTGGCCACTTTCCACCTGTCTCCCCCTTCTGGACTTCCATCATATAGGGGGCCATGATCTGGACCCCCTCACACAGGTGGCAGCTCTCCCAGCCTGGCCATTTTCCGCATCTATCTCCCTTAAAGACTTCCATCGGGAGGGAGCCCCTCATGGTTTCCACTTCTACCCAGGTGGGAGAACTCTTTTCCCGGGTTACATAACTCCTGGAGGCTACCAAATCGTAATGTGTCAACCCTGCCCCGGAGCTTCTCAGGGGAGCTTCCCACTGATCCTTCACAGCCTCGTGGAGCTCTACTGGGCTGTGAGGCCTCAGCCATTCCCTCAACCAGTCTTCTGTGATGCCAGTTCTCCCCTTTGCCCTCCACCTAGGGCTTTCAAACTCGCACATGTTATGGGCCCAAGTCCCGGCATCTCAGTCTATTTCATCTTGTGCCTCCTTCTCTCTCCTTGGCGGTGCCAGGTGCTGATGAACATGCTTCACTTTGAGCTTTCTGGCACGTGCTTCCTTGCCTCCTGATTGGTGCCATTCACAGGGCAGCATCCTCGCAGTGCTGGGTGAAGGACTGAAGGCTGACCCAGCACCTGCAGATGACCGTATCTCCATACACCTGGGGACTGGGAGGATGGGATCACAGACATGGCTTCTGGGGGTGGCCATCAGCATGCCCGCACTGTCGGCTGACTCTCCTGGCCAGAACCAGGTGCAAGACACCATGGTGGCCATATATCTGCACCCCTGGGGGCTGGGAGGATGGGATCACAGACCTGGCTCCCGGGGCCAGCCCTCGGCATGCCTGGGCTGTCTGCCAACTCCCCTGGCTGGACCCAGGTGTGAGATGCCACAGCAGCCATATCTCTGTACCCCTGAGGCTGGGCAGATGTGATCTCAGACCTGGCTCTTGGGCCCTCAGCACACCCACACTGTCGGCTGACTCCCCCAGCTGGACCCGGGTACAAAATGCCATGGCAACCATATCTCCACACCTCTGTGGGCTGGGAGGATGGGATCACAGACCTGGCACCCAGGGGCAGCAATTGGCATGCCAGCGCTGTTAGCCAACTCTCCTGGCCTATGCCCCTGACTCGCCTCTGGGAACCCCGTCGCCTCCATGTCCCCTGCAGGCTGCCAAATCATGCCATGTCACGTGTGCCCTTGGAGCCTCTCCAGGCAGCTTCAGTCCTATCCCAGCCAGCCTCATGGAACTCTCATCAGCTGCTGAAGGGTAGGCTCACTCTCATCAGGACTTCCATGTCCTTCTCCTTTCTAGTCCAGAGCTCCATGGTCACCATTAACTGCATATCTCTGAAGGCTGCCAAATCGTACATTGTCCCTGTGCCCTCAGGCCCTCTCAGGAAGACTTCCTTCTGATTGTGGCTGGGTTCACGGAATTCTCCTGAGCCGCAGAGGGCCAGGTCCACCCTCATCAAGACTTCCGTGTGCCTCTGCTCTCCCATCCAGAGCACTTCCAGAGACTTTGTGATATTCTGAGGATGCCGTCTAAAGGACTTTCATCGGGAGGGACCCCCTCATGGCCTCCACTTCTAGCAAGCATAAGAGCTCTTTTCCCAGGTAACATAACTCCTGGAGGCTACCAAATCGTAATTTGTCAACTGTGCCCTTGAAGCCTCTCATGGGAGCTTCCCACCAGTTCTTCACAGCCTCATGGAATTCTGCTGGGCCACAAGGCCTCAGCCAGACTCTCATCAAGACTTATGTGTGCCCATGATCTCCTGTCCAGAGAACCTCCGGGAACTTTGTGATATTTCAGGGATGCCATCGGGAGGGACCCCTTCATGGCTTCCACTCCTACCTAGGTGGGAGAGCTCTTTTCCTGGGTTACATAACTCCTGGAGGCTGCCAAATCATAATGTGTCAACTGCGCCCTCAGACCCTCTCAGGTGAGCTTCCCACTGATCCTTCACAGCCTCGTGGAATGCTACTGGGCTTCAAGGCTTCAGCCAGACCCTCATCAAGACTTCTGTGTGCCCCTGCTCTCCTGTTCAGAGCACTTCTGTGGACTTTGCTATATTTCAGGATGCCGTCTTAAGGACTTCCATCAGGAGGGACCCCCTCATGGCTTCCACTTCTACCCAAGCAGGAAAGCTCTTTTCCTGGGTTACATACAGTATTTCTCCATAAATATGACCTAACCAGAGAATAAGGCTTAGCATGGTTTTTCAGGGTGGTCATGATATAAGCCCTACCCCAAAAATAAGCCCCAGTTAAGATTGTCAACAACACATGACGGACGTGTTGAATTATAAAATAATATTATTGACACCTGTTGACTGAGGTTATCGTACTTTGCTCACCATTTTCAGACCATTCAAACACTCAACTTCTCTTTGCAGAAAGTCTTAAGATTCTTTCCCCTCCATGATTCTTACTGTAACCCTAATCCTCACTCACACTTGAAGTTCCCCTTTCAACAGGAGCATTAGTCTGTAAAAATTCGCCTTGTAAATTCATTATGACATTTAGTTTGAATTCTAAGGCGATTTTGGAGATTTTAAATAAAAATTGGTTCTTTTTATCTTCTTATGCTTCTGTGGCCAACAAATTGGGTGATAAACCTTACACGGTGTTCAGGAGGGGCAAAAATATTAAGGATTTGTTACAAACCTATTCATCTGGTCTAGTGAGTAAGAGATCCAAGGGGTCCTTTATGTGTGGTGCATGTAATTTCTGTTCCCACATAAAGACGGGGAGTACATTTAGCATATTGGGCAATAAATTTTACATCAATCACAGAATTAACTGTGATACAATGTCCATCATTTACATCGCTTTTTGCACTTGTTGCCCCGGATTTTATGTTGGCAAGACAGATAGAAAGTTCAAACAACGTATTTACCAACATAGTTACGCAATTAAAAATGCAAAATGTGAAAATGCACTTGCTAAACACGTAGCAAACTACCCGGGACACTCATTTCAATTCATGGGGATTGAGCATTTACCTACACCTGTAAGAGGTGGTCCGACGTCTATTTTACTAGAAACCAGAGAATTATTATGGCAATTAAAATTAGATGCTTTTAACTTTCCCGGCTTAAATGAAAGCTGTAACATTGCCCCTTATTTGAAACTAAAATCTTATATGAGGTAGGAATTTAGTATGCAGTAAAGTTTATTGCTTTTTTCTTTTTTATATAAGAGTTATTTTAGGGACCAGCACGTTAGTTAATAGGTCTTATGTCTTAAAGGCATTTGGCTTTTTTATCTTGTGAAGGGAGTTTATTAATTACAGCGCATAGTTTTTAGGAATGCTTGGAATATTCTAGTTTTTAGGTTAGCAGTTATGGTTTAGTTACTTTCTTGCAACATTTCAATTTTTTTGTAAGAGTTGTGACTATAATAGCTGGTCACTCCAACTTATTGAAGCACACAACAATAATAAAAATAAAAATACACATTGAAATGATGTACATAAGCACATATTTAAATTAGTACTTAAAAGAGTTTATTTTTATATACATATATATTTTTTACATTTTGTAGTGTTTATGTGATTTAAGCTACATATTTTACATATATGTATCCAGATATATACAGTTTTATCGTTCTTATGAAGTATTTGTTGGATTAAATGTTGATTTAGTGCAAATGTTTAATAATAAGCATCATGCCAGCGTGCTTATGCACACATAAAAAGAGTTTTTAAAAACTACTCAATACAACTTTTTAGTTATGTTCAATCACAAATGTTTTATTTATATAATGTAATTTTGGTTACCAATTGTATGGTATTCGTTTTATTAAACAATGTATGTTTAATTTACACTTTTGTACGAAGCTCCTGCTCTGAAGGAAGTGATGTAATCATTAAACGGTTTCAGAGCGGAGTTAAAAGGGTGTTGGTTCTGTGCACTGTAAACCTCTGAGGAAGCTACTTTTTTCTGTAGCAAAAACGCTGTCTGTTGTTACACAATAAACCTGCGTTCAGGCTTTTAGCTGGCTTTGTTTCTTCTTGTGCCCGTTTTTGTGGTTCATCAATTGGGTGTTTTTTCTTCGTTCACTCACACTTGACAGTTGAGATCCTTGGTCCATAAACACTGGCAAGTGTGCTTTGATTGGTCAAAGTACAGACAACGCACGTAAAACATGCGCACTTGATAACGTATGGCTATAGTGTCTTCTTAACTGTCATCATATTGTGTTGCCACTCCTATCTCATAAGTCTTCAGTTAACCCCTCCCAGACAAGATGAGTGCAAAAAGAAAGAGCTATTCCATCGAGTACAAGAAAGGAATCATGGAGGACTGCCAGGGAAAGAATCTGATGGATTTCTGCAAAGAGAAGAAGATCTCCCAATGGTCTGAAAATGGCTTGCAGCATACGATAACCTCAGTCAGCAGGCCAACGAGGGAAATGCTAAAAATTGCAAGTGTGGATCAGGTCAGCAAACATTATTTCCTGAGCTGGAAGACATCATCTGTGAATGAATTGCTAACAGGAGAGCAAAGGCTTTGGTTGTGTGCAGGGCTGATATTCAAGCATTTGCCCTTGCAGTGGCACCACAGTTAGAAATATCCCCAGAAGAATTCAAAGCATCACAACATTGGCTGGATGGCTTCCTTCCGTGATATGAACTGTCTCTAAGAAACATCAACAACACTGTTCAAGCTGGAAGATACTGAAGTTATTAAACGTGCACTTGCATTCAAGTTCTTTGTTGATGGCATCGATTTTTCTAAATACCAACTCTCCAAGATGATTGCTATGATTGAAACTGCAGTATTTATTTATGGGCCAAGGATCTCAAACAACAATTGATCAGAGGGATGCCTTGTCAATCTACATTCCCTCCACTGGTTATGAAAGTGCGTGTGTTATCTGTATTTTGTCAATTCTTCTAGATGGAAAGAAAACCCCTCCTCTAATCATTACTAACGGCAAGAAAGATAAGATTGAACATGTTTCAGGCATTTACATTCTTGAAATGAAAAAAGCCTGGTGCACTCAAGCAGTTATAAGGAAGTGGGTCGATGTAATGCTGCCACTTGTTTTGTGAGGTGGCGAAAGAGGTCTGCTAGTCTGCAATTCAGCCAGCACTCACCGTGCTAAAGACATGAAGAAATTCCTTACATGGAGAAGAATAGTTCAAATAATGATTCCCGCAGGAATGACTGCATATCTCCAGACACTTGATATTGCAATAAACAAGCCATTCAAGGACCATTTGCACATGGAACTCAATGACTACATTGAAAATAGAATGGAGAGAAATCAGCATGGAAACTTTGTGAAGCCTAGCCTACAAGAGGTCGTGACTTGGGTGAAAAATGCATGGGATAAAATCACTGACAGCTGTGTTGCCAATGCACTATGAGCAGGCTACTTGGACAAGCAGTGCTCATTTAAGGAGGGCTCTATTGCTAGGCATGATAGATTGGGGCCAATGGTTCTACAGGAAATGGAGTTGCAAAAAATTCAGGCAAGAATTCGGGGGTTGGAGACTTATGACAATGTTCTGGAAGAAGATGGCATGACTGTATTTAAATAACTTTTCTGTTATCGGGGTAACAGAATGGATTGCTTCTGCTTTCAGTTGCCAGCAAGCTCTTGTCAGTTTTTTTGACTTTATTGTATTAAGGTAACGTTTCATTATCAAGGGGTAATTACAAAGTAAGGCCACTAGTTCCCAGACTTCATTTTTATGACTTTCCATCATTCTTCTCTTATGGTTTGGGTAAGGAATAAAGAAAGCATCACCACTAGGAAAGTGGCAGTTATTCACCTGTTTTATTCTCCTCCTCCAATACACATGTATTGAGATTTTTCTGCACTTATTGTTAAGCACAAAATATTGCACTGTGAAAGCCAAGGTGTAGATATTCTGAAGTTGAAATGTTTGTTGCACTGTTTATGTAGAATTCTCACAAAACTGTTAACGCATTACCTAGAACTGTTGCCCAATAACAGAAAAGTACCAAATAAATTTCAATTTGTGTACATGAATACATGTCGATTTTTGTGCATGAATAAATGTTGATTTGTGTACATGAATAAATGTTGATTTTTGTACATGAATAAATTAATAAATATAGATTGTTGTACAGGGGGTAAATGAGGCATCCCCTGATAATAAGCCCTAATGCGTACTTTGGCAGGGGAAAAAGTATAACACCCGGTATTATTTTCAGGGAAACACAGTGTTATGGCAGGATATAGCTGAACATGAAGAAGAATGCCTCATGAAGATGAAATGTATTGGTTTACACAAAATGTCATAAAAGAGATTACAAAGAGACTCTGTGTAAGTGGAAAAACCATAAAAAAGAAATGAAATGACAAACACAGGGTGCAGGACAGCCTGATGAATTTAAAGGTGTACAAAATAATGGGGATATTCAAAAACTAACATAATGTGATTGCAGTGCAATAAACAGCTTGCTTAGAGATGCATGATGTGGCTCAATGAGGACGAGGAATGTACAAGTGATGTCATAGCAAGCATGGATACCCTGGGGAGAGTGTAGCATAATAAAGCTGCACAGTCACAAAAAAGCAGTCACCTCACTTTGAGAGGTCTTGTGAACAGAGACCATCGATATGCAGACTATGTACCTGACATGATGACTGTAGCACTGCATATATACTACAATGGCACAGTTGGGTACCCGTACAAAGGCTTCAAAGTGTCAACAATATTTATATTATAATTGATAAGGAAATGGGGTGACAGAGAGTGGATGTGTAGGCAGGAGACCACACACAAGACAGAGGAGAGGGAAGAATGGTATTGGGTAGGGGAAAAAGGGCATTCATATTTATTTATTTATTGTTTAGTCATTTACATTTTTTAGAAGAAGGTCAAAGGGAGATGGAAGCATTGGGAACTTGTGGATAGAAAGGAGGGAATGGGGTGACAGCAGGGTCATGTACACAAATATATAATGCAAAGATAGACAGGTGCAGTACTAGTACAAAAGGTGAGCCACAAAGAAGAGGTAAAGAAGGCCAGTGGTTAGACAGCTAGTAATGGGAAGAAGTGGACAACAAACAGGGGAGGGTGAGTGGCAAACAAGGAAATGGAAACATGATTGAGGATAGGGATAGGTGAAAACTGCCCTAGAGGGGATTTTGCCAGAAGTCAGTGACCTCTATGGCTGATATCACAGGTGGACTCCAAAATCCATGACCCAATAGTCAGGCCAAATGGTTATGCGATTCTACCAGTGGCATGAGAAGGTGTTGCTGGATGCCAGTACAGGTATCAAGCCACCAGTCTACTTCAGTCTTGACCATTTGCTGCACCTCCAACCAGATGGCCACTTAGTGTCACCATGTCACTTCCAGATGAGGAGCATATGCCACCCACTGGAAAAAACATCACTATAGGCCTCTATTGAGCACTCCAAGTTGTCTTCCACGGGATGACCTTCATCACCTTGCAAACAGGCAAATCTGGAGACTGCAAGGGACCCAGCAGTTCTCCCAGTGGAAGATGCAGGGTGTGATGACTGCTGCATGTTCCTTGACTGATCCTACAGAAAAAAAATGAAAATAAATGGATAAAAAGAACAACAAAGCAACATCATTAAAAAAGCATATGACAGAAAGATTGCAAGATACAGATGCAATGGCCAGCATGCTGTGGTACACGGTTTACTATCAAAAGGTGGAAAATCAAAAATTTTTTCACTTTTTGATCAAATTTGTTATCCAAATTTGGTAATACAGAATTACCAAAATGTTGAAAATGATAATCAGGAATCAACATTTGAACATCGGAAGTTCAAATGTTGAAATTCTGTGTTACCAGTAAAGCTTCTGCAGGGGAGCAAGCACCTCTGCACTCCCAGTACCCCTTGCATATTATATATTCCAACTCTGAGATTGCACTGCGGTGAGAAAAAGGGTAAATTTCCCAATCCCTACTGTAGTGCGATCTGTTATCAGAACATTAGTCTCATATTAGCGAATGCACACAACCATTTGCTAATGCGGATTCAAACATTTCTGGATCGTCATTATGGTAACTGGAAAACACGCATTCAACCATCCCAATTTCGTGTAAGTGCCGTTTCACATTTTGATAGTAAATCATAGTACACTTTATTAAGAAAGGCCATGAAAGAAGAAAAGTCGTCAGCCCAGCAGTGTATATCAATGGCTAGGGAACACATATTATATGACTGAGGAAAACAGCAGGGGATGGGAATGGCAATTTTATTGTCACTGATATATAGGACAATAGCACTCTGCAGACAGAAACCAGTGTGTACATGAAATGAACAAAGAGGCAATGAAGAAATAAAAATTAAACTGGACAAATAAAATGCTCACAGCTGTGGAAAGTAGAAGTATGTGGTGTTGCCATGCGCACAACGACAAATGCAAGTGTGATACAAGTTAGGACAGTGGTACAGACAATATTCCTAAAACAAGCAGTCATCACAGGCAATGAAGAAGTAAGTAAACCTGTAACTGCAGAATCTAAGGAAAATAAAACTTACTGTAATACTGCACAGGTTCAGTACAGTTGTCATAACAGTGAAGGACATTAGCACAGGCACAGTACAGCTGCATTAAAAACATAGCAGCTGTACAAGGGCAATAAACAACTATGGAGTGGTAACAGCAATCATATTAAAAAATAAAGAACTAAGTAATGCTGCAATAGCTCAAAGGAAAAAAACTCAGTGCAGTAGCACAGAGGTTCAGTATAGTTATTATACACATGGCAATTTCAAGAATAATTGGCCCAATGAAGGACAATAGCACAGTCGCACATGCAATAAAAATATCCGTCTTTCTTAAATTTTACTCTACCTTTTATAGAACAACCTACACTATGTATGTTCAATTCATACTGCACATTTCTAATCACATGTTGTTATATATCTCATTTTTTTTGTCTGACTCTGCTGACAACAAAAAAGCAGCTATACTTTCAGAGCTGCTGTACAATGACTCAGCTTAGTATAGACTCTCCCTAACCTCTTCTTCATATTGTTGGAGAAGGTATGAATAGTGCCTCTTTAGGTAACTGGATTTGTGCCAAGATTCCCTACCAGAGCCAGAGATGCCCATGGAATCACTCATTGACCCAGCAAGAGATCACCAGGTACAGATCTTATTCTGGGGATCTTCACAGCTTTCCTACAATAAAAAGATTTCTGTCTCCCTGTTGTATCACACAGGAGCCCTAATATAGTCACATGTCACAGGAGCCATGCCCACTCTCCTGGTCAAGTCCAGGAAAAAAAAGTAAAGCTGGGGTGCAGCATCACATATCACAGATACCATGTGACATACATGAATAGGCAGCACAGTGTCATGATTCCCCTTTATGGCAGCACAACACATGTCCTGATTAGTGCGTGGGAGAGGGACAGCTGCATGGCCTGGCTCCACAGGCACACACACCCTACATGACCTATATACCCAAGCATGGTCACAATAGGCAGCTGGGTTGCATGATGGCTATGACAATTAATGTGATGCAAATGCTTAGTATAGCCGGTCTCCATATCTGTGCACACTGTAGCTCACAGCACATGGCACACCATGACTCCTCAAAGCACATCTTCTTGAGGCAGCCCAGGCTTTGTAGCATGAATATGGCTGATATTACATTATGTTATTGGTGTGATTCTGAGAATATCAAGATAAATCACTCCATTAGCATAACTGCCATGCTACAATCTCCTACCTAGGTGGGAGAGCTCTTTTCCTGGGTTACATAACTCCTGGAGGCTGCCAAATCATAATGTGTCAACTGCGGCCTCAGACCCTCTCAGGAGAGCTTCCCACTGATCCTTCACAGCCTCGTGGAATGCTGCTGGGCTTCAAGGCCTCAGCCAGACCCTCATCAGGACTTCTGTGTACCCCTGCTCTCCTGTTCAGAGCACTTCTGGGGACTTTGCTATATTTCGGGATGCCGTCTTAAGGACTTCCATCAGGAGGGACCCCCTCATGGCTTCCACTTCTACCCAGGCAGGAAAGCTCTTTTCCTGGGTTACATACTGTATTTCTCTGTAAATAAGACCTAACCAGAGAATAAGGCTTAGCATGGTTTTTCAGGGTGGTCATGATATAAGCCCTTCCCCAAAAATAAGCCCCAGTTAAGATTGTCAACAACACATGACGGACGTGTTGAATTATAAAATAATATTATTGACACCTGTTGACTGAGGTTATCGTACTTTGCTCACCATTTTCAGACCATTCAAACACCCAACTTCTTCTCTTTGCAGACAGTCTTAAGATTCTTTCCCCTCCATGATTATTACTGTAACCCTAATCCTCACTCACACTTGACAGTTGAGATCCTTGGTCCATAAACACTGGCAAGTGTGCTTTGATTGGTCAAAGTACAGACAACGCACGTAAAACATGCGCACTTGATAACATATGGCTATAGTGTCTTCTTAACTGTCGTCATATTGTGTTGCCACTCCTGTCTCATAAGTCTTCAATTAGCCCCTCCCAGACAAGATGAGTGCAAAAAGAAAGAGCTATTCCATCAAGTACAAGAAAGGAATCGTGGGTAGTGAGGTGGTGGTGGTTGTTATCCAACACAGATGGTCCTGTATATACACACTGATCTATGCATGTTCCTTCAGGTGCATATACAGGACCCATTTTGGCCCAGAATGAATGGCACTGTGTAACAATGTTCACCTCACATGAGACTGATGTTGTGCTGCAGGCCTACTCAGCCATTCCAGGAGAATCCTGAATAAGGGTAAGATGAACAAGACCCTCAGGATCCATGTGTAGGAGGAAATGTTACAGCTAGTAAATTTGGGTGGACACAGCCAGAAAATGTTGCAGGTGGATTGCAGGATAACCAGCATGATCCTCCATAAAGATGATAGGGCATAAGACATGGCATCAGACTGTTAGCAGTTCCTTATAATCTACGGTGGAGACATTGACAGCACTCTTATTTTGGGTGGCGGACTTGATGTGGGAACCTGACTGGTCAACACTATCCAGATGGCTGTGGGGGATACCACAGGTGAGTAGACTCAAATGCCAGTCATGTAAGACATTGGAAGCATATCATCCCAGTGTACTCAGATATGAATATTTGTATAAATGAAACCCAAGAACAATAAGGCTGACATTGTGAACACCTGCAGAAGAGGTTATGATTGTGTCCGTGTGGGATGCACCAGGTGAGCTGTGTGGCATGCCTGCCCAAGCAGACACTATATAGCACCTCTGTACAATTTACTCACACATACCATTCTGCATTCTGTCACCCAGGCATTCTTGAATAAACAGATATTCATTTGCTCAGGAGCTATGTATAGTCCTGCATATAGCTGCTTGTCAGATGTGCAGTGGTGGGGGTCACATGTGTAGCAGCTCAAGCAGTGGTAATTTATCTGTATGCTTTCACAGGTTCCACTGGGAGATAAAGCAGTAAAATTCTGCACATGCCTGATGTTAACACATATCTAGAGGATGCGAATGGTGGCAATGTGCACATGGAAGTCTGTGGGTACAGTGGTACTGTCAGCAACACTAAGAGTGAAAATAGCATTTCCCTCTCCTAAAACGGTGACTGTGGAAGTCCAGAAAAGCTTTATTTTATCACCTGTGTTTAGTGATGGACATCCTTTCCGGGTGAGTCACATGCATGATACATAAGCCGTAGAAATGTTGTCAGCAAATGGGACTGCACAAACTGCAATGTATGCAAACATCACTGGGGAGAAGTGCATTGGTGCCTATTGGTGATCTAAGGCTTGCTAATAACCTATGATGTGGGTGTCTCCCTAGGTATCAGTCAATAGATGTGCTGGGCCGTGATCCAGGCACAAATGTGCTTAGTGTGCTGTGTGGCCTATATGAAGACCTCCATGTTCTTCATGAATACCCTCAACCACTGCAGAGAATGTGGGCAATGGCAGATGACATGGCAGCCATTAGTACCTGGTGGTGACTTATAAATGGGAAGCATAGCCACGGAAGGGTACACTTGCACTCTACAGATGTGTTATGGCAACTACACAGTGATGGCTAGCTCCATATTAACCTTCACCTCTGGCTACAGACAGTCACATGGACATAGATGACACTTTATTGGGTCCACTATGGCCTATACTCAGGGCATTGTATGGTCATGTGGGCATTCAAGATATTCTTCCATCTTAACTATGGATATATTCCACTGGGTATAACATTGAGGGACATACATTTGAGCAGCAGACTATTCCCTAGTAGATGTTCCCCAAATGACATACATCCTTATCCTAACATGGCATAGTAGTGGCCACACACGTGCCAGTACCACACAGCAGGGTCAGCAGTCACATTCCTGTGATTCCTGTGCAGTACTCTAATAGGCTGTGTCTTCCCCTCCACTACATCACTCCTCAACATGCTTTAATCTAACACTTATTATTTTCACAGCATTTTATTTCTTGATTGATATAGCTTTGTATGGATTTAATTCCATATATATTATGCACTATATGTTACTCATATAATAACATCTTTAGCTGAAATACTTAGTTTATGGATATATCTTATAGCAGCAATGGATTTAATGTGTATTATACCACCTGTTAATCTTTCTAGAATAAGATTTATAGTAACAAGGAACATAATGTATACTTTATAGCTTAGTAGTAACAAGATATATAATGTATATTACACTATTATATATATAGCTACTTAGCTAAATGAAAATATTTAATGCTGTAATAGTTTGCTGTAGACAATTTTTTTAGAATTTTGTATGTTTCCTCAAATGTATTTCATTCAGAAATGTGTGTTGTGTGCTAGGTCATAATTCTCACATATGCATATTGTATGCACTTGTTTTTGCCAATTTGACTCTGGTCATGGCTGACAATGGTCTGTGGACCAATTTTCTTATCGAGTCAACAAAATAAATAAATAAACAAATAGATAAATAAACAAACGATCCCTGACATCTGACATCCCTCTACCTATGTGAATGCTTATGGCAGGTAATATCCATGGACTTTCTCTCTATGCTAATATTGCTGTCTCATGCTACTGTGCCCCTACTTGGGCAAATGATGATGACTGTGCCCTGCCCACCCCTCTTGCTAATGTTAAGGTCTGATGCACATGACCAGCCAATGCACTGAAATGCTTCATAGCTTAGGTACGTAAATACATCATTACTTTTCTTCTGTGTTTGTCTTACTGTATCTCCTAGCTATGGACAAGATTAATCCTTTTAACATGCAAATACCTAGCATAGGTGCCTGCTGCAACTGGATTGCCCTCTGGCTCTTCATGTAGTTCCTCTTCCACTGCAAGCACGGGTATCTCTGGTAAGGCTATGGTCTCCCCATGTGTTAACTGTTTTGTAGCAGTATGGAAAAGAAGTTACTGGAGGTCAGACAGTTGGTCTGTAGGATTAAGGTTCCAAGCTTTTAATGAGCTTCCTCATGTAGTTAATATTACAAGTTTGAGTCTACTTACTTTGTACTCTGTAACTGAGGCATTGCTCTGATAAATTTCCAGCTGCAGATCCAAATAAAATAAATGCTTTCCATACCACGTGCAAAGTAAGTAAATGTGGAGCAGTGCTTCATTCACATGCTTTCTCATTTCCTGTACTCCTGTGCTGGGGGGGAGGGGTGGAATCCAGCATTCTCCATTCCTGTGTAGCCATGCTACTATTGACTGTACTGTGGGAGGAGTGGAACCTCCTGTACTGAAGAGAAGACAGTGGGAAAAACAGAGATTTAATTATTTATTCTGCAGAGTCACTCTACAGATATGTTGTTTTGTTAGTTGGTCATGGCCCTTCCAAAGCTAGTGCTCCTGGAGGCCACCAGTTTCACTCCTATTCTAATCTGCCACTAAAATAAGTCAAGAAACATTAATCGACTCAAGCACCGTTCTAAACAATGCACAAAACTAGAAATTATAGAAAATATGATAGTAGTTATCAAAATGGATCATTAAAACCTGAAGAACAAAGTGAATTATTCATAAATGTTGTTTATAATCCAGAGGATCATGTCATTTGGTAATTTATAAATGTTTAAATGTACATTTGTCAATTCCTATCAAGGAAAATCTTGTTGGACAATGTGATAATGTGTGTCTAAAAAGAGCAATCACTGGATAACTTTTGTCACTCAAGTGTTCTCTAATGTGGACCTTCATTCAGAGGGCATCAAATATGGCCTGTATAAAATGCGCTATGTAGATCAGAGTGCACATGCTGTGTGCTGTGTCTTTAAGAGGCATGTCAAAGACTGAGCGTGCATGTATAAATGCCAGGCAAGTGCCATTCCTAGTGCCATTTTGAGAGTGCAGCCAGTGAGTAAGGATGTATGATTGCAGCAGTTAGTTTGTATATAAGTTACTTAAGTTAAAGTCAGTAAATGATAGGTCTGTATAAAATAAAGATGCTTGAACAGAACCCACAAAGATTCTTCTATTGCGTCCAAAGTAGGAGAGTGACATGGTGTCAGAAGTGGGATAGCCGAAAATAATATTCAGAGGCATGAAGTGTGGAGATGACAGTGAAGGCAAACTAAGAGAAATGAGCATGAAAAAGAGCCAGAAAAGAATCAAAGGCAATGAGAATATGCACAAACTACTTATTTCATAAAAAAGGACAAAACAGGGCATTGCAAGGGCACAAGACACATTATTAAACAAGCGGGATGCATAAAAGGCTTATTAACTAAGGGAAATGTTTAAAGTAAAGGTGGCTGATCAAATGATTAACAGAAAATTTAAATGAGCATGTTTAAAGGCAAAACAAGTATGTTTAAGGCAAAATGGACATGTTTAGAGTAAAATGATTACAAGAAAAGTATAATGGACTGAGCATGAAAAGAGAGTAAACAAGCAAAATGAATATAATAAGGGCAAAAAGGGCAAATTAAGTGTAAATAAAGCAAGGCAACTGCATATTTTTGGCAAAGTGCTGTGTTTTGGAATAACAACAGCTTTGTATTGTACCAAGGGCATTACTAGAGTTATTCAAAGTGTCTCAAAGTGTGTAAATTGCTTACAGTGTCTGCTTATTACTGTGTATGTACTTTGAAGAGTTATTTGTGTGCAAAGTACAACTGTTTCATGAAGTGCAGTCAAAGTATAGCCATTTCGAAAATTTGTTTATTCTGGCTATGTCTATTCGCAAAGTGCCGCCATTACAGAGTGTTCATTGCCTAGAAAGGTACCGCCATTTTGGAGAAGTTTCAATGTATTGTGTATAGTTTATTTGCAAAGGGCCATTACTTCGAAATGTTATTGACTCTGAGCTTCTCTTGTCCAGTTCATTCACATCATGCAGTTATTTGAAGTGTTTCTTAAAATGATCATAAATTATTTTTGCAATACAATAATTTCAAAAGTATTACAATGTCCTAGAAACGTATTTCGCAAAGTCCAGTTACACAGAGGCTTGTATCATGCAGTTGTTTGATATGCTTTTTATACTAAGAGATAATTTTGTGCAATACAATAATTTCAATAGTATTACAGTGCCCAAGAGAAACCTGTTTCAAAAAGTTCAGTTACATAGAGGCTCATTGTGCTACTGGGCAAAGTTACAAGTACTGGCATAAATTTCTGGCATATGTGTATGTGTATATGTTCATGCTTATTTGCAAAGCCCTTCACTGGTGTGTATTAATATGGCAGACAGATTTCAAAAGCCCTTACCTCTTGTATTTGATCAGAATATTGCAGAGAATTGGAAAATACAATATTTTTCTACAAGCAGATTATTCAGATAAAGATGCATGCAACAAGGTATTCATTTTGCTAAACCTAGCTGGGTCAGAGGCCATAAAAAGAGAGCATTCATTTGTGTATGCACTGGCAGTATATGAAGGAGAAGGTGAAAAATGTCATATTGTTGTACAGGCTGAGTCAAGGGAAGACCCCAAGTGTTTGAAGCGCAAGTTCAGAGAAATGTGTAACCTTCAGACAAATATTACACTAGAGAGGCATTTGTTTTACACAGGAGATCAGAAACTAGGGGAAACATTTGCAGCTTATATAACTGATCTCAGAAACAATGCTAAAATGTGTCAATCTGATGACTTAAAAGATGAGTTAATAAAGGACAGGCTCGTGTGTGGTATTAATAGTGCTGCTGTAAGAAAAGATCTTGTTTCATGACAGTGATTTAACAGTGAGTGAAGACATAAAGATTTGTCAAATCCATGAAGTGATAGAAAAACACAAAAACATGCTTGCAAGAGACAAGAGCATGGTTTCAGCAGGCTGCAGAGCAAATGTAGATAGCATGCAACACATGGCACACAGAAGTAGGCCTAAGCACATGTATTTTGTATGCGTTTTTATGTTTTTGATTAAATGGTTGTTGGCTCAACAACTTGGAAATGTGATTGGTTGTGAAACTGATGATGTATTGGAAGTGCTGTATTTAAACTGCATGAAATGCAGCTCTTGTATATGCCTGATGAAGTGTCTTGAAGGGACACGAAAGCGCTTACCAGTTTTTACTTTGCTGAATTAAAATATTAATTTTTGCTCCCTAGTGGCTGTGTGTGCAACCTCTCTGTTTGCTATACAGTGTCACAAGTGTAAAAAAATGGAACTATTTTCAAAAAGATTGCAAATCAAGTAAACCTCATGCAGTTGTAAAGAAAGGTCAAACAAAAAAGCAGGTTGATCAAGTAGAGATGCAGCAGTCAGTGTTTTATGTAGATGGTGTATCAGTAATCGGTGAAAGAGTTCATGCAGTGAATTTATTGGCAAAAATGAAGTGCTCTGTGCTGTCCGGATCAATGGTAAATCCACAAAGCGTAAAGTAGACACTGGTTCAAAGTGTAATGTTATATCCACAGACACATTTGCTAGAGTGAGAACTAATGAGCAACTCAGTGCGGCCAGTAATACGAAACTTGTTGCTTATGGAGGTGAAGAAATCCAAACCAAGGGCTCAGTGTTGCTTTCATGTTATTTGGTCAAGAATTGTTACACCTTGTTATTCTATGTAGTCAGAAGACCAGTGCAGTCACTGATGGGTCTCAAAGATAGCTTGAAAATTAATCTGCGTTCTTTTACCAAAAAGTTCATCATGCAAATGCATCTCCTAGTTCTCATTTTTCTGAAACCATTTTCTCAGGTCATGCTGATGTTTTTGATGACAAGTTGGACAAACGTCCAGTTGTGTATTCCATGAAGTTATACCCAAAGGTCACTCCAGTAGTCAGACCAGCAAGAAGAGTTCTGATAGCTATGCAGGATAAAGTTAAGGCTCAGCTGGATAAAATGGTGCAGCAAGGTGTCATTTGTACAGTTACAGAACCACCTGAATGGATATCGTCTATGGTAGCAGCTCACAAAAAAGGCTCAGATGAAATCAGAATCTGCATTGACCCAAGAGATTTGAACAAAGCATTGAAAAGACCATATCATCCAATGCAAAGAGGTTGCGGCCTTAATACTAAATGCCACTGTTTCAACTGTCTTGGATGCAAAGAGTTCATTTTGGCAAGTGATGCCTGATCACAAATCCTCATTACTAACCACTTTTGGTACTCTGTCTGGCAGATATAGATTTCTAAGGATGCCATTTGGAATAAATTCTGCAAGTGAAGTCTTTCAGCGTGCAGTGGAGCAAATTTTTTCAGTTTCAGGTTATCCTTGTGCCATAATAGTAGATGATTTATTGGCTGGAAGCAATGGTGAAGCAGAGCATGATAGAAACCTAAAGAAAATTCTAGAGAGAGCACGTGAAGTAAACTTGAAGCTCAATCCCCTGAAGTGCATATTCAGACTACCAGAAGTTACATATGTAGGTCATTTATTTACCACTACTGGCTTGAGACCAGACCTTACCAAGCTAGCAGCTATTCTTGAGATGTCAGCACCAGACAGTTTTCCAGCTCTACAACATTTCTTAGACATGGTCAATGATTTATGCAAGTTTATATCAGACGTCAGTGAGTTGACAGCACCTTTAAGACAGCTTGCATGCAAAAATCTTGCATAGTCATGGTTAGAACAGCACCAGAAGGCATTTAAAGACCTCAAGCAGAAAATTGCCACCCCACCTACATTAAGATACTATGATGTGAACAAACCAGTTACTCTTTCCTGTGATGCTCCAAAATTTGGTCTTGGTGCAGTTATACTTCAAGAGGGTAGACCAGTAACCTATTCATCTAGAACACTTACCCAAACTGAGATGCAGTGTGGTCAAATTGAGAAAGAACTTTTGGCAATAATATTTGGATGTTCCAAGTTTCATGATTATATTTAAGGTCGAGCTATTCAGACTGAAACTGACCACCAACCTCTAGTTTCTATTTTAAAGAAGCCTATGTATTCATCTCCAGCAAGAGTACAAAGAATGATGCCCAAATTGCAAAAGTACAACTTCAAAATGGTCTATACAAAAGGCAAACTACTCTATTTGGCTGCTACATTATCCAGATCACCCAGGAATACAACGGAACAGTTTGACACAGATAATTTTGACTTTGATGTGATGGCAGTGTGCAATTTTTCTACCACTAGGTTTGATGAGTTGACAGCTCACACAAAGACTGATCAAATGTTGCAAAAGCTCAATCACCACATTAATGTCGGATGGCCGTTAAAGCAATCTAGTGTACCACCTAAAGTGCAAACCTATTTTCCTGACAGAGATGAAATGTTGATGGAAGATGGCATTATTTACAAAGGTCCTAAAATTGTTCTTCCTTCTTCCTTACAACATGAGTACATCCAGATTTTGCATTATGGTCACCCAGGTTCTGCATCCACTAAGAGATGAGCGACATAATTTGTATTTTGGCATTCATTACTGAAAGACATTGATAGAGCACTTTCTTCTTGTTCAGTATGCAATAGTACTAGACTGCATTTGCAAAGAAAACCACTTCAGCTAAATCCAGTTCCTGAGCTACCTTGGTCAACAGTAGCCACTGATATCTTCAAGTGGAGCAATCAACACTACTTGGTATTGGTAGACCTTTAGTCAAATTGGTTTGAAATTGATCTACTACCTAATCTCACATCAACTACTGTTATTACTAAGCTGAAACACCATTTTTCTGTCCATGGTAGTCCGCAGAAAGTTATTTCTGCCAATGGTACTCTATTTACTAGTCAGTCATTTCAGAAATTTGCAAGAGAATGGGACCTTGTACATGTTACTAGTAGTCCTGAATATCCACAGTCAAATGGTCTAACTGAACGTGCAGCTTAGAGTGCAAAGCAATTACTTCAAAGGTCAAAGCATCATAATATTGATTTTTTTTAATTTGCTTAATCTCAGAAACATACCCCGTGATGATATTCTCGGCTCACCTGCTCAAAGACTTCTTTCCAGGCAAACCAGAACTACGGTACCTATTAGTTCCAGTTTATTGAGGCCTAAAGATAATTGCAATAAGACCATCATGGCTCAATTATTCAAGAAGTGTTCTATCCAGAAGTCCACTTATGACAAATTGAGCAGATTTCTTTGTCCATCGAGGGAAGGAGAGACACTGAGAATACAAACAGCAAAAGGTTTCGACCAGATTGGTCAAGTTACAGGTATATGTGCCAAGCTGATATTTTACCTTATAGAATCTGAGGCTATGGAGTACAGGAAAAATCGCATGCATCTTCTTCCTATACCAGAATTATCATCACAGCATTGTTTCAGTGACACAGACTCCAGATCTCAGAGTGAACTAAATGTTGTCTGCATTCCAGAGTGTGTTTCTCCCTCTGATTCCATTCCTGAAGATGTTCCAAACAATTCTGAGATTGAATATTTGGCAGAGCTAGTTCCAGTTGCTAAGCCCAATTCCCAGTTTTATGTCACACGATATAGATGAATATCCAGGCCCACTGTGAAATATACAGCAACATTGACTTAACTGTGTATATATGTATATTATCTTGTGTAAATGCATGATAGAAAACTGTCTGTGATATCTGCATGCCAAATAGAGTCATAACATTGCGTGCTTTATTTTTTCAAGAGGCAGGATGTAGATCAGAGTGCACATGCTGTGTCTTTAAGAAGCATGTCAAAGACCGGGCATTCACGTATAAGTGCCAGGTACGTGCCATTCCTAGTGCCATTTTGAGAGTGCAGCCAGTGAGTAAGCATATATGATTGCAGCAGTTAATTTGTATGTAATTTACTTAAGTTAAAGTCAGTAAACTTCTATTGTGATGTGTTTGTATAAAATAAAGCTGCTTAAACAGCACCCACAAAGACTCTTCTATTGTGTCCAAAGTTGAAGAGTGACACCCTACAAGGGCATATGGTTAAATAATTTACACATTCTGCTATACATGTAACCCATATACTAATGTCAAAACATTTGCAGATGTTTTAGTTGGAAATTCTTTATTTTTTAAAACAAAAAGGGCAGACACTATAATTACCACAAGGGTCTGACTCTATGAATTCCAAGTATTTGGGGACCTCTCCTAATGTAGTGTTTGGACAGGGACGGCTTATACTATTGGACTGCAGCCCCTCCCCAGCTGTAAAGAACAGAAAACTAGCTGCAGTCCTGCATATGTGTGCTTTCCTATCCGGACTGCTGTCTAACCAGTTCAGATAACAAAATAAAGGCTCAATATAGATGCCCCAGAAGTCTATGTGGTTACAAAATGCATAGACTGCAAGGATAATGGACTACAATGTCTGCAGTCTACATAGCAACTGGTTGGCTCCTGGCACTTCCTGGCTCACATTTGACACACTGTGATTGGCTCCCAGCACGCACGCATGCACTCTCGGACTGCTGCTGCAAGAGAGTAATGGCGGCTCAGACTTCATTTTTGTGCAAGAATGGAAGCTCGGACTTTATTTTTGTAAAAGCTGCTCTGCTAGGGAACTGGTGGCTCAACTCAAAAATAATTACTGACTCGGGACTTGTCAAAAAGCTCTGCAACCATGTATTCAGAAGCTTGAAACAGTAGGGAACTGGTGTGTGTGTGTGTGTGTGTGTGTGTGTGTGTGTGTGTGTGTGTGTGTGTGTGTGTGTGTAAGCTTCCAGCAGTAGGGAACTGGTGTGTGTGTGTAACCATGTGTTCAGAAGCTTACAACAGTAGAGAACTGGAGTGTATGTAACCATGTGTTTGGAAGCTTGCAACAGTAGGGAACTGGTGTGTGTGTGTGTGTGTGTGTGTGTGTGTGTGTGTGTGTGTGTGTGTGTGTGTATGTGTGTGTGTAATGCCCCAATTGGATATTCCTGGTGGCTAGAGTTATTAAGGCTCAAACCCTGTACCATGGATACAGGTAGCAAGAGCCTGAATTTCCTACCCACCACCACTGCAAATGTTTGTCACATATGTTTGTGCTTTTCTGGATTTTTAATGACAGGCATTTGAATTTCAGACTTCATATTCTTCAGAAAATACATGGCAACTCTACACAACCTTTTATTCTAGTAATTTTCTAAGTTTATAAGATCAATATTTGAAAATTCTCCCTATTTTTGGAGCTGTGTTCCCCCATTATTGGTTTTGTCCAGATTTTTTGTGCTAACAGGTTGAGAGCTATGGTGAGAACTGAGAACTGACTTCACTGAATATGTTTGGGGGCTGTATTCCCCTATCATTGGCTTTGTCCATATGTTTTGTGCTAAGAGGATGAGAGCTATGGTGAGAAGTGAATTCACTAAATCATAGCCATTTAAATTTCAGTCTTCACGCTGCTCAGGAAACAGCTTATATTGTCTAGTGGTATGTTGCTCTGACTGTAGTGCATAGGGTCCTGGGTTTAAGACTTGGTAGTGAAATGCATGGTGATGACGTAACATTTTATTCTAGCAACTTTCCAAGATTATACAAGCAATGTTTAAAATGTGTCTCTGATTTTTGGGCTTTTGCCCCCCCCCCCAGTAAATTTTGGCTTTTTCCAGATTTCTTGTGTTGCAAAGTTGAGAGATACAGTTGAGTGTTGTGTGGATTTTACAAGGAGCTAAGAGCTTGAAGAGAAGTTTAGTGCTGCTTATGTTGTGTCTGCTTGCATTGTTAATAACACAACAGGTAGTATACTAGCTTTTAATGCAAAAGGCTGTGGGTTCTACTCCCACAGTATGTAGATGCATTGCTGATACTGACTGCAGTCCTGAGAATGTCCTCTTTGGCAGAGATACCTAGTAACTATGAACCTGTTATCAGTTTGCCATCAATTCCCTATTGCAATATTATTAGCTTATCATTTATTTAATGTAACACAGGCAATTTATTCCTCAAGGGCAACTGGCACTTTATTTGTAGATGAAATATAAAGTCATTTGCCAGCAGCAACCTCTTCATTGGTTACAATCTCTTTAATGTGGAATTATTTAGACGACTTTTACTTCTGCAGAGATTGTGCATATTTACTGATACTGGTGGATTGTAAAAGTTTGAGTAAACTTTTATAATGGAAATTTTCTGAATTGGGCAGTTTTGTCATTATTGGTGCATGTATTTTATAGGTTCATAGGTTCATAGGTTCATACTAGGCTATCTGCCCTAGGGCATTTATAAGCCTAGCCAGAATGTGTTTGGCTTTCACCACCCATTTTAAATTTATTTTGCTATGCCCTTTTTCGAGGTTAGTATACTGTGCCTCTAACAGTGACACAGAAGTGATACCGGGGTAAACCTACGATCTCCCATCCACTCATCAAGATTCCTCTTGAAGAGAGTCAATGAGGGACTCTGCCTAACCTGGACTGGGATTTTATTCCAGAGTGAAGGGAGCCTCTGGGTTATGAATCTGTCCCTCCAGCATGTCCTATTTATTTCAGTGCTGAGGTTCAAGTCTCGAGCGTAGCTCGATGGGATTTGGATTTTCTGAGGTACAGCATGTCCATTAATTCGGTTGGACAAGGGTTTATACGTCAGGCACAGATCGCCTCTGAACAGGCGGTATGCCACTGAGTAGAGCTGGAGTTTCTTTAACCGGCAGCATATGGCATCTGTTTGAGCCCTTTGATCCTCTTGGTGAAGTACTTTGGGGTCTTTCCAGTTGCTGCAGGTGTCTGGTAAGGTACATCCCAAAAGGGCATTGTACTCAATTATGGGCCTGATGAGGGATGAGTAAAGAGGCACGATGACCTCCCTGATCTAGATGTGAATCCCTTCATGATTAGGTGGGCTATATAAAATGTTTTTCTAACCACTTTGGCCACGTGGTTGTCAAATGAGAGATTGCTATCAACTTGGGTCCCCAGGTCCCTAATTACTTCTTCTGTACTTAATGGATTTCCACCTATGTGGTAATTTGTGGGCACTTTGCTTTTGTCAAAGTGAATGACTATACACTTTTGGCATTTAGCTTGAGGCCATGGCTCTGGCACCAGTTGTCTGTTTCTATGAGGCCCTTTTGGAGGATGCTTGTGTCGGCTGGAGAGTCGATTATGGCGCCCAGTTTGCAGTCATCTGCAAACTTGGTCAGCAACAGTCCTTCCGTGTTGGCCTGTACCTCCGAGAAATATATACCGAACAAGAGAGGTCCCAGGACTGAGCCTTGTGGGACACCACTTGTAACTGGTTTGGAGTCTGACATGGCTCCAGCAATTCTAACCATGTGGGTTCTGTCCTTGAGCCAGTTTGCAATCCATCTATTGACATAGGGGTTTATATTTAAGCTGGTGAGTTTATCTATAATGCCCGAGTGGGGTATTGTATCGAAGGCTTTTGCGAGGTCCAGGTAGGCTGTGTGGCCACCTTCCCCTCGTCAATGGCCTTGGTGACTGTTTCAAAGAAATCAACCAGGTTTAAGAGGCAGGATCTGCCCTTAACAAAGCCGAACTGGGTAGGATCCAGTGTTTGTAGGTCCCCAATATCTTTATTTATGAGGTCCATGATGATGCTTTCCATAGCTTTGCAGACCAAGCTAGTCAGGCTTATGGGGCGATAGTTTCCAGGATCCGTTGAGGCACCACCTTTATGGAGAGGGACCACTGTTGCTGTACACCACTCTTTGGGCACATATCCTGTAGTAAGGCTGAGATTGAACAGTAGTTTTATGTTTGGGTTTAGCTCTTCTTTGAGTTCATGTAGGACGAGCCGGGACACCATCTGGTCCCATTGATGCTGTGTTTTTTGCTTTGGAGAGGGCGGCTCTTACCTGAGCATCTGAGATGTCAGGGGGGCAGCACTCTGCTGGGATAGATATTTGCCCTTTTGGTGGGAGGGGAGAAGTTTGCGCTGAACCTGTCAGCTAGGATGTTGGCAATGTCTGTGGGTTCGGTGTATTTTTTGTCATTTTGGACTAATTCTGAGCAAATCTGGGAATTACCACCCAGGTTCCTAACATAACTAAAGAAAGCCTTATGATTATCCTTAGTGTCCTGTGCAATTTTTCTCTCGAAGCTGGCCTTAGACAATTTTATGTGTGCCCGTAGTTTTTTGCTAATACTGATCAGTGATGCCTTCCCTTTTTGGGATTTTGCTTTATCATTTAGTAGCCTCCTCCTTCTATTGTATAGTTTGTTTATGGCTGGGGACCACCAGACAGGACATCTGCATTTGGAGGATTGGGTCTTGGTTTTATTTGGGATCGCATGATCCATGCATTCCTGAAGGTGTTCATAGAATGCGTTTATAAAGGATTCTGTGGTCTGGGCCGTATTTTCCACAGGCCCGGGGGCTTTGAAGGATTCCACCTCAGTTTTGAGGAGTGTAAAATTTGCTTTAGAGAAGTTTTTCACTGTGGTTTTCTGGGCAGGGGGTGGGGTCGGGATGTGAATATCCAGTGAGATTAGTTTATGGTCTGATCTTACCATACACTTCTGGTCTGGAGCATAGAGTCCCCATGTTGGTGATGATCAGGTCCAGTATGTTTTCCCCTCTTGTGGGAGTGGTAACAAGTTGTTCCATAACATTTGAGTTTATAAATTCTAGGAACCTTTGGGCTAGGGTGTTGGAACTAGAGTAATGCTCCCAGTCTATGTTTGGGTAGTTGAAGTCGCCCAGTATAATGGTGTTTGGAGAGACCTTCATATTTTCCAGTGTTCTCAGGAAGGCCGAGTGGGGTTCCTGGGTTTGGGAGGGTGGTCTGTAGCAGACTATAAACTGGAAGGCAGTTTTACCCACTGTTAGTTGCACATGGATAGTCTCTGATGCTTCGTGCTTTGCCACCAACCTGGAGGTGTGGGTATCTTTGATGAATATCGATACTCTCCTTTTGTGGTTCGGTCCAAGTTTTGGGGCCGAAAAGCATGGTATGAGGTATAACCTGGTAGTGCTGGGGTGCTCTCGGAGCCCTGAACCAGGTTTCTGTAACTACACAGGTATCGATGTTCTCCATGCTAACGAGAGTTTCGAAAAGTGCATCTTGAGGTTTAGACTTCTGGCGTTGAGTAGCATTACTCTTAGTTTCTTATCCCTTGTGATACCTATGGAGGTGGGTTTGTCTTTTGAGCCTTGCCTAAAAAGGCACTATGGGGTAGCAAGAGCCTTTGCCAATATCCAAAGCCCAGGGTGACAGGTGCAAGCCATCCCTAGCGAAGCATCGTGGCTTGTCGAGCATATCATCCCAAGCTGACAGGCATTGATCCCCTTTGAATGACACCAGTACTTAAGCCAATTGTTGAAATTGATCATCTTGTCTTCATATTGTGGCATCATTCTTGGTGAGGGTAAGATGCTACTCAAGGTCAAGGTCATACCGGCCTGGGCTACATGCTCAGAGAGCTCCTTTATGTCTCTTTTCATGTAGTCCAGGGAGGTACGTCTCAGGTCATTCACACCAGCATGGACAATGACTGAGTCATATTTGTACTTGCCTTGGAGTGACCTGAGTGCTTGTGTTATGTGGCGGATCCTAGCACACGACAGGCTGCTCACCGTGACCCTCTCCTTGTTCAGCCTGGTGAGCAGGATGTCAGTGTGCCTGACGATAGAGTCACCTATTACAAGTGTATCAGGTGTGTTGTTTAGTCTTAAGGGCTGTGACTGTTTGGCACACTGGCTTTGTGAGATATGTGTTGCACGTGTTTTGTTTTGGGGTAGCGGCTGCTTGGGTGTCTGCTTTGGAGGTCTCTGCTGCTTCGGCAGATCTTTATTTAGAGCCTCCGAGTATGTTTTGTGTGATTATGTGTTTGGTTTGCTGTTGTGGTAGGTCTATGTGAGACTGGAATTGTAGTGAGTGTGGTTTCCTTCTCCTCCTGACTGGTTATGCCAGTACTGAGTTGAGAGAGCTTAGCCTCCAGTTTGGCTATATGGTTGCATCTCTCACATGTGTTGGAATTTGTTGGGAGGAGGAGAGGGTTGTCTGTGTACATGAGGCAGTTGTAACATTGCCTCAAGATTCCCAGATTCACCAGCTGGACCGGAGAGGAGATTGACAACTGACCTTTGGACATGCTAGAATAATATTGGGAATTCCTTAATAATTGAAAACCAGGGCCAGTGGGGAGTGAGGGTGTAGTGCTTTTAATTTTTAGTGCTGACTTATATAATTGCTTTAGTGAGCAAGTGCCAGGTAACTTAAGTGCAATGTGTTACAAGTAAGTTAAATGCAAAAACGACAAACAGTAACTTTCTTTCAAGCGAAACAAGGAAATAAGTACAGTAAGCAATGCAGATATCACTAGTGATCCACATTTCATTGTTCACTAGAAAAATGTTCAAAACAAATTTAAAACACCCTCTAACAACTGTACTGTATTGTACAAGGAATATAATTTAATAAAAATCAGGGAGGTGTTTATTGGGCGGCCATGGTGGTTAGCATTGCTGCCTCACAGCAAGAGGTTCTCCAGTTCAATCCTTGGCTGGGGTGCCTTCTGTGTGGAGTCTGCATGTCCTCCCTGTGGTCATGTGGGTTTCCTCCAGGTGCTCTGGTTTCCTCCCAAAGACATGCTGTAGGTGGATTGGACACTAAATTAACCCTAGGCATGAATGCATGTGTGTGTGTGTGTGTGTGCCTTCTGTGGAAGGTTGGGTGCCAGGCTGGCAAGTCGACACTGTAAAACTCCACTGCCAATCATAAGCAGACAATTGATCTGCTGTGGTGACCCCTAACTGAGAAAAGCCAGAAGAAGAAGAAGGGAGGTGTTTATTGATTATCTGATCAGTTGAGGTACACCCTCTCCCAGTTCTTGGTTGGGTGTGTTCGATTAGGAACCAGTTAAATAAACTGTTTACAAGTGCAAACTTTTTTTTGTTACTGAATATTTTCACTGAGTCTGAATGCTACTGAAAGTGATGAAGCCAGATTGAAGCAATCACTTCTCTTAGATCTTCATTTTTTTTTTTTTGAGGAGGTATTTATTGCCCACACCTAGGGAGCTAAGTCTATCGTGTAGGATTTCTGCCACACAATTCTTCCGGCTGAACTATACCTCTCAATTGTCCAGATTTTTGCAGAATTAATAGAATTTTGCTTCTTATTTTTGGTTTGTTCCTCATAAAATTTGTGATTTTCTGGCAAATCATTTAGGATTAAGTCACATAATAATGATAGATATTGAATTTCAGACTTCATACCCTTCAGAAAAATGCATGCTAAAGCAAGACCTGTTATTCTGTCAACTGTCTAAGTTTATAAAAGAGCAACTTTTAGAACTGTTTATTTGTTCCCCCAATATATTTGGCCTTGCCCAGATTTCCTGCATTAAGAGGTTGAGAGATATGCACAAATAAATCGCTTTATAGAATTAGGTATATCCAAACTTCTCAACTGTCCCCGATTTTGGCTTAAAATGTTGCTCTCCTCTAATAATCCCTCCACAAAATGGCAATTTTGGAAGAAACATGGAAGGTTTACAATTAATAAATAATTGTAATGATCAGAGTTACAGATTACTTTTGTTTTACAAATGCATGCAGATTCTCTTATTTTGTCAGCTGCGCAACTTAACAGTACTAATATTAAAAAAGTGTCCTTTTTTTGACAGGTTCCCAGCTGTATTGTGTGGCTATTTTATATTTTTGCATCACATTTTTGGTCCGTTTTTCATAAAATTGTGGTTTCTGGCAAATTAGTGGCAAGTCATTAAAGATTGAAGTTAGAAAATAATGAAAGACATTTGAGTTTTAGAGGCCATACCCTTCAGAAAATTCACGCTAATGCAAGACCTACTGTTCTATTATCTTTCTAAGTTTATAAGAGCAATATTTAAAAATTGTCCTTATTTTTGGGTCTTTGACCCACTTCTATTTTTGGCTTTTTCCAGATTTCTTGCTCTGAGGTTGAGAGGTATGACAAATATGTCAGGGCCATCACCGTCAGCCAGAGTCATTTCAAATTGTAACATACTTGTACCCCACTCCCCCATGTAGTGACTCTGGATGTGTCCAAGCAAGCCAAGGAGCAGTTATGCAGTGTAAGTGTGCAAAGTATCCCACCATCCAAAGTAGACACAAGTACTACAGTAGCTTTTCATCTAGCCTTGATTTTGCAGAATGTTCTGTTTTTCTGTCATATTTTTATACTGTTGATTTAAGCTTATTATTATTCAGAAAATGCATGTTGTTGCAGTGCATGTTGCTCTGTGTTTAAGTAGCAATGCTTTAATGACCATCAGGTAAGCGTGTCAAGCATTGTCAGATGCAAGTAAGCTTTAATAAGCATACTGTTAAAGAATTATCAACACTGAAAGCCTTTTTGTTGTTGCCATGCAGAGAATATTTACATAGTTAAATAACGTATAAGCCTTAAGTATTGAAATGCATATGACAGTATCTGTAATAAAGGACAGGATTACAGTATTTTTAGAGTCTCATTACATTTGTTGGAGACTTGCAGTCATCTTTGCAGGCTTTACCTGTACACTAAACAGAATGCCAGTCTATCATGTGTGGTCCATAACCTGTGCAGTAATCCTTTAAGCAATTTATCTTGAGCATGTTTCTTGTTTGCTGTTCATTTTCTACTTTGATCACGTTTTCCCCATAAAACAAGGTGATAGTTGTTATCAGGCAGCACCGCAGCAGGTCTTTTTTGGATAAGAAACATTTTTGCAAGTGGGAGTAATTGGTATCACAGAGATTGCTACTTTCAGCATGTTACTTGGTACTTTTATAAAGCTGAATATAAATTATAATTAGAACTGCAGCGCAAGAAGTGGTTTGAGTTGAGTGCTGCTTGTTTTTTTTTATACTTTATTTCAATTGGCATTCCAGTAATGTATTTAAAAAGTAATTTATTTTTTCATGCCTCACAACCTTTTTGTTTCCATCTAGATATTAAGTAAGCTGTCATGTAGCCAATGCAGTGAAATATTTTTTTTTCTTCTTCACTTCAATTTGTCGATAAGACTTTCATAATGACGGTTTGGCACCTAGGGCAGCTTATTTAAAGTCCCAGTTTTGTGGTTTTGAGCTTAGCTCTGCCTTTCTGGTTGACCACACCCTTCCCATTGGCCCCACCCATTCAGCTGTCTCCTGCAGCCCCCCTTTGATTTGAAGTCACCAGTCACCACTGTGTTTGGATGATAGCCTTGATTTTTTTTTCTTTGTGTTTTTACCTTAACTATATTGCTATGTTCTAAAGCATGTTGTGTAGCTAAATTGAACACCATATTAGAGTTTTGGAAGAGTCTCATTTATCACTAGAACCCTTATACACATTTGAAGACATCTTAAATCATGCTGGAATCTAAAAATGAGGATTCTGATATTCTCAAAATATATTTTGGAAATGTCTCTCACTTTTGTTTACAATTGTAGATAAATCACAAGTCAGACAACGGTCTACAATGCAAACAGTTTGGATTTAATCCATGTAAATTATATGGCATGTGCACAGTCTTTCTAAACTGTTTTGAACTTTTTTCAGTTTCTTGTTTTGCAACTCAGTAACTAAGGCATCTTGGTTTTTAAATAAGTTGTGCATTTTAGTGTCCTGAATTATGTCGGAAAGATCATACATAATCTTAAAAATCTATTGAACTGATTTTTTAAGTGGGCCAATAAGTTCTTCACAATATTGATTTAAGTAATCTATAAATAAAATGTTGTCAGTCTACTGAACTGCCCTGCAATTACTCAAAGAAGCACCACCATCTTAACCAACCCCAAGTTTCAGGTATACCCTTACCCCCCCCCCCCCCAGGGCCATAGCTTTAGCTTTGTAAGCTTTTAAGTGCTTACCATGCCAGAGTGCCACACATGCTTTCCTACAGCCTTGAAAAAGTTGTTGGAAAATGGAATCAACTTTAGTACTGGTTTCATTTGTAGATCTATTCTGGTTCTGTGTTGTTTTCATCTCTCACCACTGAAGGCCTACTGAAGGCAGGAATAACAGGACATCATTGCAACCACATGTAAGTCCTGTGAAACAGACTTCCAGTTCCAAAAACCCTGGCACAGTCCCAGGATACTGGAGCTTTTCTGAGGTTGTTTGAGTTTTCATCTCTCACCACTGAAGGCCCACTGAAGGCAGGAATAACAGGACATCATTGCAACCACATGTAAGTCCTGTGAAACAGACTTCCAGTTCCGGAAGCCCTGGCACATTCCCAGGATACTGGAGCTTTTCTGAGGTTGTTTGGGGATTCCACACTATGAGCTGGAGACTGCTGCTAGAGAAATAAAACCTGCTCAACTTGCTATCACCACAACTCTTAGAAAATGGATGAAATGCAGCAGAAAAACATATAGTGGGTTGGGGTGCAAATCTTCAACATTCTGCATGCACAGCACTATGCTTCTTTCCTCCTTAATGTTTATTATCAACTCCAAAGTCTCTGTAAGTCGAGGGAAAAGGAACTTTTTCCTCCAGTGCAAGGACAACTATTAAACATATGAAAAAATATTACTCCACAAAGCGACTAACATGGTCAGTGCAATGTATGTCAAAAGCAGTAAACACTGCAAAATTCAGTACTTTAACTGAATCATCCAAATTCACAAATACAGTAGGTTCTTAGAGCACCAACACAGAATTACTGACTTCAATGAACTCCCTACTATGTGAAATGTGCATGCTTAATGTAGTACAATGATCACCTCATACACACACACACACACACACACACACACACACACACACACACACACACACACACACACACATACATGCATATAGATGTGCACATGGTCTTGAGCAGGCAGAGACACACACACAAACGTTTGAGCAGGCATGTCTGACTGAGTGATTCCTGTAGTAACTGCCACATCTTATGATTATGTGCAGCAGAGCTAAGAATCTAATGATGGCCTCTTCATCAGTGTAATTACTAATACTTTGATATTGCATTATCTTTCAACTCTTCACTCACAGGTAAAGCATTTTAAAGTGTAAAGGCGCTGAGATGCTAATGAACTTCTTCCCATGCTCCTAAGTTTGACTTTGTTATACTCCACATGCATACTTTGCAAATATGAGGAAATCCCTTAACTAGACTATGCTCTTGTTTTACTCCTGAAATAAGGGCCAGCATCATTCCAGAACAGTAAGTGCTGTTATCAAAAAATAGCACATCTGTCAGGGATATTTCCTGCTTTCCAGCCATGCCACTGATATGTCACCACCAGAACTCTTCACTCTACATTCAGGTAGCAGCAGAGATGCATGTGGGAGGTGATGCTTTCTCCTCTCATAACTGACGTATACAATAGTCACATTGTAGATATCCCAGTCCCACATGCTCACCCATCCATGGCCTTTTTGAAAGACGCTGTGTATGTATGTATGTATGTATGTATGTATGTATGCATGCATGCATTGTAGTTTTCTATTCTGGGCTAAGACGGAAACTAGTAATTTGTGAACAGTAATTTCCTCCAGTTAACACACTCAAATAAAAAATGTATATTTGGAAAACAGCAGTGAATAGAGGTGCTTTAAGATGATAATCATTGGAAATTCAGTAAATTTACAAGACGAAGCTAGCAGTTTCAATAGGACACAGCCCATAAGTTGCTTATGGTGTGCGTGTGTGTGTGTGTGTGTGTGTGTGTGTGTGTGTGTGTGTGTGTGTGTGTGTGTGTGTGTGTGTGTGTGTATATATATATATATATATATATTTATATATATATATATATATATAAATATATATATATATATATATATATATATATATATATATATATATATATATTTATATGCATGTACATGCATGCATGGTAATCTTCTCTGTCGAGCTGAGACTGAAATTGTTAATTTGTGATTAGTGTTAAGTGATTTTCTCATATTAACAAATTTAAATAAACTAATTAAATAAACAACTAAATAAATGTGCACTTGCAGCATGCAGAGGAAAGAGATGCCCCATTTCACATACTAACTGACCAGATACAAGCCACAGGCCTCCTGTACTATTCTTGTAAGGTCTAGTTTTGCTGGAATTTATATGAAGATTAAACTGAATATTTGGCATAAGTTGCTACAGCAGATGTCAGAGTTACAAATGCATAAAACAGGAACACTGTCAACTGATTTCAAAAATAATCTATCAATTTATGAAGGGTTTATGGAAATTGATCATGGAATATTCTAACATTCTGAACAGTTTTAGCATCAAATATCCAAACAGGTAAACAAGCTGTGAGTAGATCAAATGCAGAACTAAAAACAAATATCCATCATGAGTGTACTTACTGATAAGAGATTATGAAAGTGAGCAGGAATGCATCAAGGCAAAGTTCCTGCACTTCTTTCTGCTATTATTGGAACTTAAGTTCTTAAATTACACATTTGAAACAGTTTCTGAAGCAGCAGATTCAAATGTATTACTTCCATCACAAAAGGTGGCCTGTAATGATACAGTTTTCCAATAAATTCTTTATTATCTTTATGAAATAATTGCACCTTGATTCAATAAGTCTTCCTAGAGAGGTTTTACAGTAGGTATTTTTAACTGCCCGGTCTGATGCTCCTGTACTTCCTCTCTGCCACTTGCTCCATTGCTCATATTGTGTGATAACACATAACAATAATCATGGATTGGGAATGCAAAATACAAATTTGAGTGAAAACACAGTAGCTTATCTCATACTGACCTTAAAAACAGAAATGTAACTGAAGTCATCATTTCAAATTCTGAAACGAATGTCCATGTACATCCATAATACTCTGGCCTAGTGGAAAACAGTTAATAAGAGGTAACAATGCAGACTATTATAGCTCAGATTCTATCACCATTTCAATCCCTCATTGACCTTTAGTGACTTTTACTAATTGGTCACTAAAGCCCAGTGGAGTGCTGCAATAATTAGCTGTACACACACAGAAGGAGAGCAATCAGTGTATAAACATGACGGGAGTCACAGTATCAAAAGCAGCAAAGCAATCCATCTTCCCATTAGCCCCTTGTATCAAGGCCTTCAGCCATTTATTACGCCTACACTAAGCAGCGTCCTGAGTATGGTGTTAGTGCATTCTACTGCATGTAGATATTTTCCTATAATCACAAGTCACACAGCTGCTATTCATTTATTCCAAGCAAACGCAGGCCTGTCATTATATTTTCAATAGCATTAATGACATAATAATGCTCTTCTCATTTAGCCCCTTCTTTGCATTTTATACTAAAAGAAAAGATGATGTATATAGCCATTTTTTCATAAACAACCAATTACATAGAAATGTGCACAACACAGAGCAGGTAGGTTCATACAATGTACCAAACATAAAGTATAGTAATAAAATTAGCATGTAAATAAACTGGCGTTACGGTCTAAAGAAGCATCTTTTATAACCTTTCCTTAATGGGTCTATACCCCAAGCTGCAGCAATAAACAAGTATAACTGAGAAAAAAACATGTTTAGTAGGAAATTGACAAAAAAGAGTGAAGAAAATAAAATTGTCACTAGCTCTTATTTAACGAAATCTAACAGATATTATCAGTTTACTGACATATTATACTTAAAAATAATGTGATTATTTCACATGGATAAATAAAAATAAATCTTTAGCCTCTTAGTTAACTCACCTGTCACTCGCATTCATTGGCTTGGATAGTAGGTCAGATAACATTTTGAAAGGGTACGCATTGTACAGAGATATCACCACATGTCTGAGGGTGTTGTGATGAACGGGCCATACAGTCTATGGGGGTGCAGTATTATATGTACCATGCATACACCCATGTGCCTTACAGTCTATGGGGGTGCAGTATTATATGTACCATGCATACACCCATGTGCCTTACAGTCTATGGGGTGCAGTATTATATGTACCATGCATACACCCATGTGCCTTACAGTCTATGGGGGTGCAGTATTATATGTACCATGCATACACCCATGTGCCTTACAGTCTATGGGGGTGCAGTATTATATGTACCATGCATACACCCATGTGCCTTACAGTCTATGGGGGTGCAGTATTATATGTACCATGCATACACCCATGTGCCTTACAGTCTATGGGGGTGCAGTATTATATGTACCATGCATATACCCATGTGCCTTACAGTCTATGAGGGTGCAGTATTATATGCACCATGCATACAACCATGTGCCTTACAGTCTATGGGGGTGCAGTATTATATGTACCATGCATACACCCATGTGCCTTACAGTCTGTGGGGGTGCAGTATTATATGTACCATGCATACACCCATGTGCCTTACAGTCTATGGGAGTGCAGTATTATATGTACCATGCATACACCCATGTGCCTTATTGCATTTCTGAAATAGGCAATTATTTCTTTCTTTCTTTTATTTTTATTTTTTTTCTGCAGTTTGAATTGTGCATTTAGTAGCCCATACATCCCAGTGATATGTTTTGTGGTATATTTTAATGTAAAACAGCTTTACTACCCAGTTTAACTAATCAATTACTTTTAGTTCTGTACATTTTGATATGAAATTTTCAGGATAATCATTTAAGGGATTTTCTGTCAAATTGTTGTGTGCTATAGGACAGTCCAGTTTATAAAAGGGTGCTAACACTAGTCAACACCTCATTTGACTTCTGGCAGGTGAATGAATCCCCTTGACAGGACATATATAGCAATAGCAGAGTACTTTGCTAACATGTACACTTTTCCATTTATCATACCATCAAAATATTCAGAAGAGTAATCATTCTGGTGTCAAATCCAAAAACTGAAAGTCACATATATACAGTCAGTAATTTCCCCACCCCCATCATTTTTAAGTTGTTTTAGCACATACTATGCTTATCACATTCCAAAATATTAATATAGATAATAATGTTGATGACAACACCAAAGAACTGAAAAAAGCATATATAGACTCCATAATGCCCCCACACCATCATTTTCTTAAAGTGTATTGTCATATTTTCCATGGCAAATTTAAATAACTAACCCTAAGTGATTGAAATAATCTGCTTACTATACAGAATATCAAATTTTATAGTGATTGATGCAAATGGTGTGTTATTTGTACAATTCATTTTGTAGATAAAGATGGTCCATTGACATTTTTTTGAAACTGAGAACTTATGACATGACATCATGAAGGACTGAACCCACAATGCCTCAGTACCTTCTATATTTTTCATACTAACTGCAGCATCATTTGTGTCTTGTATCCTAGGAAGAAAAACTCTTAGTCATATCTCACATCTGCAACACCCTCCACTGAAAATCAACAGTGGTGATTTATTAGTGAAACCGTAACATAAGTAAGTAACCATTCCTCTGAAGAACTATGGCGTTTTATTACCCAGAATGCTCTGTGTATCTAAATCATTGTAAGCACCTAGGTTGACATGATTTCAAGGGTGTGATCATAATGAAAAACTGAATCAAGATAGAAACTAAAACCTCAAAAAATCAAGTCATAATCTTTTGATTTTTAGTTTAACAAGTTTGTTAAGGATGATCATATCGCATTTTTAAATATTTTTTGAGTCTACATACAAAAATGGTGAATAGTCCTCAGGTAATAGTAGTTACCATTGACGTGAATGACTTATTTTGTGTAATTCCTCATGATTATGGTAGATATTGGATTAAATAGTTCATTATTTAAAGTAATGATTTAACAGCTCAAGCCATTACAATGCCTGAGGAAACAGTGAAGCTGATACTATGTTATATTTTTTATTTTTTGAAGGATTGTGCTACTAATGAACTAGTTAGGTTGCAACAGTCCCATCCCTTCCATCTCTGCAATTTAGTTCTTTGGTCTTGGGGAAACAATTACCTGGGGATTCGTTAACATGCATGTATTCTTCACACTAAAGCTATACACTGTATTCATGTTACTGCAATGAGCAGTAGTGCCCATTATATATTCAAGACAGTAAGCATGCCTGCACATTCAGCAGCACCTGCTCATGGCCAGAACACCTGCTAGTGGCCACAAACAGGTGCACAGAGGCTAAAGCACACAGTATAAACAATAGACTGTATATACACACAACTCTAGTAAGCAAGAACCTGCAGACCACACAGTACAAGCAAGGGTAAATTAAATGGCACAATTAAGAGACAGGGGAAGCTTAACAGGGAAATTGTAGTTAGATATAAGTAGATCAGTGTACAAACAACAGTGATTTAATGTATTTTTATCTATGCAAGTAATCCTTGCCACTTAGGGACAGATCTGCATTACAAAAAGGAAATGCCGAGAAAGGAAGTGAGAGGGACACAGCTACTGTGTAATAAAAAGGAGTTAAAAGTGATACATGTAAAATTCATTTAAACTGCAGATCTGAAATAACAATTAGCAAGGAAAGTAGATACATTACTGAATATTGCAGGATTTGCACATCATATTTGTATCAAGAAAGTTATATGTTGTAACAAGTACAGCCTATCATGTAAAACTATTTAAATGAATTCTCAGGCTATTTTCCTATGTACTTTGGACTTTTTGTCATTTGTTGACACTTATAACCATAGAAAGGCTATTGTAAAGAAAAATCTATTAACTTAGCTAATGTAAAATATAGATTAGTTTATACAGTTATAAAAGCTAACTGTACATTTTCCACTGTACATTTTCTGAAGCATGCTCAGTAAATTATGGCACTCACATGACTATAGTGAGAATGCCTAGCTACCTGTGTGGCAGGTGTATGGAACTACTCTGCCATTGTAATGTATACTGTGGGAGTGATCAAACGTAATACATTTCATCCAGATGACTGGTGTTAGGAAATACATACAGGTTAAAGAATGTTAAGGCTTTCATTGCCTTATGTGTATTAGGAAAACAATACTAACATTGTTAGAGCAGTATGTGCACCTGTGACAATATGGAAATATTGAGATGAATCATAGACTCCTGTACAATCATTACAGTAATAGTACTACATGATAAAAAAGCATTTTTTGCAGCAACCTGCATATTGTAAATGATACAAAGTTTATAACCATTCATGCATGCATAGCAAAATACATAACTACATGACACATACATAGATGTGTCACATTGACTAGGGTATAAACAGAATAACGACCATGTATACATACTAACGGTCATCTAACTGTAGCAAATGAGAAGTAAGTATACGGAAACTGAGCCTTATGGTCATGTGATACCTTTGAAAATGCCAATAAATCAAGGTACGTCTCAATTGTAGCAGTACCCTGACAAATGGGTTGTCTGTATCTGAATGTCATTATGTATATCAGTATGCATGCACTGCATTTATATGTATAAAACAAACGGATAGGTAGCCCAGACAAGACTTAAGCAAAACACTAATTACCAACATTATGGTGTTAATACATGAGCTGTTGGGGAAATGTAACAAATGTCAGGCTACAATTATTTGAGTATGATGCATTTGTGGTACTGTAATCAATGATATGACCTGAGTTCTTCCTGGTGTAAGTGTCAGACCATACATGTTGACATAAAAGGTGTAACAAAATACACGTGTATGTAGTATACCATGATGTTGTAACTGATGTTTAGCCGTGAAGTGAGCCTTGCTAAAAAATATGTACAGTAACATAAATCACAGTCAGGTAAAACATTGTGTGTGTCCTTTGGCTTTTCCCGGTTAGGGGTCGCCACAGCGGAACTCCGGTCCGCTAATGATTGACAGTTAATTTTTACATACTGGCTTGCCAGGCCTGATGCACAACCTTCAACAAAGTTACGCCCATTCATGCATGTCTCCACGCAGAAGACGCTCTAGCTGAGAATCGAACCGGACAGCGTCTTACTGTGAGGCAACAATGCTACCGCAGCACCACGTGCATTAATAAGTGACCTGTTGACAGATTATATCTCACGTATACGAAATGTATACTGGCCTGTGAAAAATGTCGTCATCCTTTAGGCAGAGGTCAATAAGTGCATTCTGCAGATGCTAGCAAACCCAGCCTCCTGGAGGCTCATTTTATTTCTTTTTGACAAAGAAGAACAAATGATGATAAATATCTCAGGACATTGATAACCTGATGTGCGTTCTGCTAAATGGAGCACATCTAATACATTACCATACTGGGCATACTCATAAGAAAGTACAGCAAAGACTACAATAACAGCAACCGTCCAACACAAAAGCAACAAGAAAGTATCATAACACAGGCCCACTCACACTTTGTAATGATTTTGCAACATGGCACTTATTAAGAAATAATAAATAAGCCCTTATTTCCCTTAAAGCCCTACAGTCTGATGTAAGTAATAAAATGGATATATAAATGTTTGCATGAAGTCATGCAATACAGATCATTATTTCTGGGGAAATAAATAATGCCTATGAGCATTCACTGACATACTCAGCATTTACATCTTGCCCAACTAGTACACATGGCAAGGTCAGATCTCAGAGAGAGCTGTATCACCCGCTGACACCACAGGAAGAGGCATATCCAATGTGTCATGAAGAATAGAATTGAACGGATTAAACCAGTATCTTATTGGAATTATGGCCCCTTAACATGGAGTGTGAGACATAAAAAGAAGTAGCTCTTTTGCTGTGTTGTATCTACATCTTTGGCTAAGCCACTCCTGTCTGTCACAATCGTCTGACAGACAGACCTGACCAGATGCAAACACCTGCCACCTATGCTACCCACTCTACATAGCTGTGTAGTAACTGCATATGTCACAGGAGATAGTAATGCAGATTGGCACAAAGTGCTTACTTCAAGGTTTGAAATAAAAGGTTTTTGATGTTAATTTATCTGATATAAATTATTGTGAGGGATGAAAAAGGCATAGCAGTGCAACTGTTCACACAAGTGTGATTTACTGGTATCACTGTTGGCTAAGCTATTCCTGTCCATCCATATTGTTTTGCTGGTCCACTTTGTAATTTCAAAATACTGAAATCCCGAATTTCAGTATTTTGAAATTACAAAGCCGAAAACCCAAGCACAACTCACAATTCTGAAAACACACAACCGCGAAATTCAAAATGCCAAAACTACGCTACACATACAGTACACACATAAACAAACACAAAGCTCCCCCCACAATCAAATAAATGCATCTATACTATAGATACGCTGCACCCCCCCACTAATATATTCTAACTCCGAGATCGCACAAACAGAAACACAAATGAAACTTGCATACACACACATCTTACAGTCCCTCACACACACACACACACACACACACACACACACACACACACACACACACACACACACATCACAGTCACAACACACACTTACACACACTGAAGCCCCTAACCAACACATTTGCACACGCAAACTTACCTAAATTCAACCCATACATCCACACACCGCACCAGCGGAAGTGGAAATTCAACATCTCCGTGCTTCGGAATTTTGAATTTCGCGCTTCTGCTGGTTTCAGAACTTTGAGTTTTCGGCTTTGTGATTTTGAAATACTGAAATTCGGGATTTCAGTATTTCGAAATTACAAGTGGACCCTGTTTTGCACATAGATTCAAACCACTGTCTAATGGCTACCCAAGTAAGTATTAAATGCATGTGCCACAAGCATCACAGAACACCTATTTGAAAGGCATGAAATCCCCAGTGTGTTAATATGTCTAAGTTCAAAATAAAACTGGATAGAAATACAGTTATACAATTCTGTATGTGTCATGTCAGTACACTCACATTATATTTTCCTTTGCTAGAATTGAACAGCCTCCTATGCAAGTCCCCAAACTACAAAACTTGGTATTAACTGCATATGCCGCAGTTGTGAGGCAGAACATATCTGAAGGCATGACATCATCACTGTGTTGCAAAATAGTTGCTTGAGCTAAAAGTATTGGAGGACCCCCCTCTCCCCTGTAATTGTACACATTAACACTGGCGGATGTAATTCATGCATCACACTATACTGACAACCACTAATACTATGGAGTCATTGCAGGCTTTGAACACCTACCCATGTGACCACAGTAACTACAGGATATTGTCTATGTTCCATGTACACGGGAGAAGTCTGGCTGCAAATGTGAAATAATGTGTGTTTGAATACATTACACCATCTTATTGCATATGTGATCCTTTAAACCGATTGAAAGAGTGCTGTGATCTGCCTCTGTGTCACACGATTTTCCATAACTGTAGTTATACCCAAACACACATGTTGTACAATATAATTATCTCTTTGACTGTAGGAGTACAGTTACTCACAATGCACAGATAATCCTAGATTTGAATGCACGGCTTACTAAAAAAGCAAGCTACAAATCATTGTACCATTTCCTCATACCACCTGAGAAGGCTTATTACTTGGCTGAGATAAAGCACATTTCAACAAATAGCCTTATCAGTGTTTAACAAAGCAGTTGTCTGTGCTAAAATGGACATGATGTAGTGAAAGATACATCTCCAGCTATACATGTACTCATCAGATATGTGGAAGACAGCATTCTTACTTATATGTACATTCACACACTCATTGACACAAATGAGTACATGGTATAACGTCTGAATTCAAAATGAATACCAAAGATCACAAGTTAGAAAACACTGTATGAATTGCAGGAGCCACATGAGATGTTTGTCTAAAACTATGACAGTGGACATTTGAATGGATGATATCACCATTGTTTTCATAGGGTGATGTATGTGCAAAATGGGACTGAAAGTGGTGGGAGAGCCCACTACCACTGTAAAGATCCATATCATCTCTGTAGGTTAAGCCATTCCTACCTAGCATGAGATAAACTCACACAGTCAATGTTGTCACTCACTGCTGGATTTAAGCAACCTATCTACTTAAACAATCTAGAGAAACTAGTATCAATAGCAAATGCCACAAAAGAAGTCTGATTACAATGATGACATAGTGCACTTTTGAAATCATTGCTTATCAGTGTGTTAAACAAAATGTGGTTTGCCTAAAAGTGCAAGAAATGTATATGGAAGCCCTTTTCCAGTGTAAATATGTCCCCTAAATGAAAGTGTACACAACGGATCTTTTAATGTAGTTAGTTCTAAATGATACTACAGGTAGAAACACACTGATAGTATTTAAGCAATGCTGGATTTGAACCACCTACCTATCTAATTTCATAATCTAGAGAACACAGTATTAACCATAAGCACCACTGGAGAAGTCTGACTTCAGCAGTAAGAGAGTACACTTTTGAAAGGATGACCTCATTAATGTCTTGCACTGAAGATATTTGTAAGATGGCTGCACCTTGTATGGCTACTGGCTCTCTGGCTCTGGTCATGCACTTTGTGTTTTTGTTTTGTACTTATGTGTACTGTTGATCTGTAAGTCTGCTTGCCTGGTCAGATATATCCAGTGTCCAGTTGTCTACAGTCGTGATGTCCATAGTGCCCCAATGTAAGTTTTTCTGCTTTTTTGTTGAAACTGAAACTTGGAAGTAGGGCCTTCTGTGGCAAGTTAGTCGCATGTAGATGCAGAAGTGCAGGCCAAAACCTTTTGGATATATTTTGTTTTTCTAAGGTCAGTGAGATCTGGATTTTTTTTTTTTTTTTGTGAACCGAGGATGATGTCAGAGACAGCGTTAGTAAAGGTAAATGAAGTGTTGGTGAAGAGTAAGGAGAAGTACTGTGGCCATTCGGGTCTGCAGGTGGCAGCGGTTGGGAGAACTTCAGAGTCAGAGGGTTCAGAGTAGGGCTAGGATTTTGCTGATGCTGAAATGGAGAATACAGAAGTTTGTAGCTTCTTTGTTTATAGAAGGACTGAGGACTTGGATGCTTCTGGTGCTGGAGAGAGATGCCATGGTTGAAGCTTCTGTGCTTGCAGCTGGTCTAGGACTTGGTTATAGCTGCTCCTGGAGTGACAGTTGCAGCGGTTGAAGCTTCTGTGCCTTTGGTGGCCTATTACTGTTGTATTATGTTTATCTGTTCTGTGATGCTATGTTAGTGTTAATGTTTGTGTTTTTATGTTGAGCTTGGAGAACAAAATTGTATTTAGCTATGCACTTGTGTGTGGTTGAATGACAATAAATGTATTTTTGACTTTGACTTTAATAGTGGATCAATTTGATGGGAGAGACCTCTTCCAATATAAATGCTTCTCCTGAATGGAAATGTACAAATTAGATGTGTGGGTAAATTCAGTCCAACTGTCCAACCTAGTATTACAGATGCACATGTGCACACACACACACACACACACACACACACACACACACACACACACACACACACACACACACACACACACAAGACACACACGCACACACACACATTCATGATAGTTATTCACTGCTGTATTTGAACACCTGCCTATCTAATTACGCAATCTAGTGTACATTGTATCAGTGACAAACACCACAGGAGAAATCTAACTTAAATGTGTGCTAATGCAAATTTGTAGGGATTAGCACCTCAGTGTGCTGCAGAGAAGATAGTGTGCATCGCAGGTTTGGGTGAAAATCATGTGTTTTGACAAGCAGAAGTAACAGCAATGCGTTGATAACAAATAGTTGCTAACTTCTCAAATAACATATCAAACCTGTCATTCGTGTACACTGTGGCAGTGTGAGTGACATGTAGCTGACCTCGAATTAGCCTCACTATTCAACTCTTTCTTTATAGAGTCAATATCCAACTTAACGAAAACTTTTCCCAACAACGACCCATCTCTCCTACATTCCACCTCATCTAAGTCCCCATATAATTTCCCCCACCCTATGTTTGAGCTTAAACCTGTCTCCACTAACTACATAAAAAGAATTCTATCCAAACTTAAATCCTGCTCCAATGCACCTGACAACATCCCCTCTTCCTTTCCCAAGTCTGCTGCTGATGGTACAGCTCTCCCAATTAGTATCTAATTAATAGATCCATAAAGGAATCCTATGTCCCTAAACTCTGGCGTTTCACCTTTGTTCTTCCTCTCCACAATGGAGGCAAAAACACTAATATTTCAAACTTCTGCCCTATAGCTCTTCTCTTTCCAATCTTCAAAATTCTAGAAAAATGCATCCACCTCCAACTTATGCCTTTTCTGACTAAAAAACAACTTCTTACCCCTACCCAACATGGCTTCCGACCAGGACATAGCACCATACCAGCTCTACTCTCATTCTTAGAAACTGTCAATCAAGCCCGAGATTCTGGGACCTTAGTATCCACAGTGCTCCTAGATCTCTCTAAAGCATTTGATACTGTTTCCCATAAGCACCTTCTAAGTTACCTCTCAATCTCTCCCAAAACACTCTTTCTTGGTTCTCATGCTATCTGTCAGATAGATCTCAGGTTGTGAAATGGAAAAAAGGCACCTCACCTTTCTTACCCACCCCTACCAGAGTACCACAGGGGTCCATCCTCAGTCCAATGCTGTTTAATATCTTTATCAATAACTTTCACTCTGCTATTCCTAATGCCAAAGTCATCCAATAGGCAGATGACTCTACACTTGTCTGCTTTGCCTCTAACCTCCCTGAACTCCTATCTAAAACTCAGACTGCCTTCTCAACTACTAAAATCTGGATGTGCCAAAATCACCTTTCTCTCAATGCTAACAAATCTAAAATGCTTCTTTTCACACATTCAAAATCTTTCTGTTTTGATAAAAATTCCTTCCAAGTCCTTAGCCAAAGTAAGTCCACGATTGAAGTTGTTCCCTTTACCAAACTACTCAGTGTAACTATAGACGAACACCTTAAGTTTGACATCCATGTTCAGCAAAATATAAAGAAAACCCACCAAAAACTAGGTATGCTATACAAGAACAACCACTTCCTCTCTTCTTCTATTAGGCATATGCTGGCCTCCTCTTACCTCCTTTCCTCCCTTCTGTATGGCTCCCCGCTACTAACTAACCTATCCTCTTCCATCACTTCCAAACGTGAAAGCTGTTATAACAAAATTTCTAAATTTGCCACCAAAGCCAAACATTCCACTCATCACTTTGTTACCCTCCAATCCCTCAACTGGTTAGAATTCACAAACTACCTGGACTTCCTCCAGCTCACTACAGCACATAGACTAATATTTAATCAAACCAAATGCCCAGCTCCAACTAACATCCTTCCCCCATACACCCCAAATAGAACTCTCAGATCGGAACACTAAAATTTAATTACTGTCCACAAACCTAAACGTCCTGCTGGACAACTTCTCCTCTCCTTCTCCTTAGGTAAGAAATGGGGTTCTTTCCCTTCCACACTAACGACAATGTCAAACACAAACAACTTCAAAACTCAGATTTACACTTACCTCTCCTCCAAATGGAAATGTAACTGCATTCTCCCTACCAAGAACTCTTTAACAAAAGCCCCTGGGAGGGTATCCTCCTGCCCCTGGGAGGGTATCCTCCTGAGTTCCTAAGCGCCTTATAGCTGGATATAATCTTCTATAGCTAATTCCCATACAATATCTCACACTCTGTAAATATTGTAAATAGCTTTTGACTGTTGACTTTAACTGTGTGAATTTGTTAAGATGTATCTGCACAATATTTTTCCACTGTGGGCAATATTGCTCATGCTTTGTATTATTTGATATGTATTTGTACTTGTACTTTTAATTTTATTGGACTGCTATCTTTACTGTAATCTGTTTCATGGAGCTTTTCTCCCCGGGCCTCCACTGAAAATGGGCTCTCTGGGCACTGTGGACTTCCCCGGTAATCAAACTAGAAATGAAATAAATAAATAATTTAGGAAGAAGGGCACAGCTGAGCCGGAGGGGCTACCTAGAACTACAACAAGGGAACCACCCATGGGGGAGTTTAAAGAATCAAATCAAATTCCACAGACAAAGGGAGAAATTGCTGATTTTATTACATGCCAGTTTTTTGGGGTTAGATGTTCCCAAGTGGGATATGTGTGATCCAGATGTCCACTGAGACATGATAGAGCTAGCAGAGGATGTATCATTGTAGTTATGTGTTGTATCCAAGCTGCAGTTGCTCCAGACTATCCCAAGCATTCTATCCTCTCCTGGTAGAGGGTAAGAAACTATTGCTAAGAGGAATACAGCTATTACCACAGTATTACTTGCCTGATTACTTCTCATCAGTGAGGGAAGAAGGCATTACAGGTGCATTTAGCCGTAGTTCTTTTGACCTGAGAAGATGGGCAAGGAGACAACCAGGTAAAATTTCCTGGTGATATTCCAGCAGATGTCCTGATAGGGAGATACTTTAATGATGGTTTCACTTCTTCATTAAATTCGTCTAGAAAATATCTTCTAACCAGAGAAGATAATATTACAATATTTTTGCATATGAAAAAAAGGAAAGGGGGCACTTTTGTTAATGTTTACTTTGTTAAAACTGCAGCTCATTAGAAATCCTGATGCAGAATTGACAGAACATGCTGCTTATACTGACCTTGGCATTTACCACTAGTCCACATAACAGAATGAAGGACAAAAGCAGTAACTATCAGTCCACGTCATTCAAGTGGTAAAACATTAGATAAGTAGCATGACAAAACAAGTCAGGAATGTTAGTTACCTCTCCATCCTAGTGTAGGTTAGCAGTGGTGTCAAAATGGGCTTTGTACTTGGACTGTTTTATTTTATACTATTCCTGTCAGATATAAAATCAGTAAATGGGCTCCAGATAACCAACTATCTTGCTAATTTTATTCTGAGTACATAAAACACATCTGCAAAAGATGCCAAAGTTCTACAAAACGGACAACAAAAATACATACCTGGTGCATTAGAAATTAACACTTTTAAAGAGGTTATATGCAGCATCATGATACTTGGAAAAGGGGACATAGACTATGTCAATATGAGGGAAGAAATGAGCAGTAGTTTGTCAACTTACCTAACCTAGAGCAAGGCAGGGGACTTTTTGCTATTGTTAAAACCCTGGTACAAATAGGAGACACTATCCCTATTGTACAAGGAGTTTGAGAAAACACTTTTGCTGAGCTTCCTGTGGATAAAACGTCTGTTCTGATGTCATTCCATAGTGTGTGTTGTGGAACTGTGAGTAGGGCATGAAAAAGCCTCACACTACTCAGGACTACTTAGTGGGATGCCCTGATCTCATCTCTGCTATCTCTTCCATATTTCTTAATTGTTCTCCACATTAAAAGAAATGGGGACTTGGTACAAGGGGTAAGCAAAGCATTAAAGTGGGACATGGCAGACAGTAGGGGGAACCTACAAAAGGAGCAAGAATTATATATATAAATATATATATATATATATATATATATATATATATATATATATATATACACACACACACACACACATATGCACACACACACACACACACATATGTATGTATATATATATATATATATATATATATATATATATTACCACAAGAGGAGTGGTTTCTGGACCAGAAATTTTAATTTATTGGCTGTTTGGGCAGTTTTTTCCATCTCTTTCAACTTTCTGGTTTAAAAGCCCACATTTGCTCTTGTTTTGCTGTATCCAGGACTGTTTGTAAGCATCTGAACCCTCCAAGCCTTTTTGTATCGGAGGGAAGCCTTCTAGCTTGTCAGTGGGAATGGTAAGCACTAGGTAGCCTGTCTACCACAAGAGGAGTGGTTTCTGGCCCAGAGTTTGTAGTTTATTGGCTGTTTGGGCAGTTTTTCCGTATTTTTCAACTTTCTCATTTAAAAGCCTGCATTTGCACTTTTTCTGCCTAACTAGTCTAGTCCAGATACAGATTTGCTGTATCCAGGACTGCTTGTAAGCTTCTGAGAGGTCCCAAAGTCTGCTCTTCAATTTTTCCCTTAGATCTGCTAGTTCTCTCCTCTCCTGCACTTTTACTAGTTTATTAGTCTAGCACTTTACCATACCAGACTTCTTGTAGCAATTTTTGTAGCACACAAAAGTGTTACCAGCACTAAATGTTCTACAAGGAAACAGCTCCAGTACTTATTATTAATGCCCACCTCTCCAGGCATGACTAAAGGTCAGTTCCCTGTGCTTTCTCCTATTAACCTGGTGAACTTGGGCATCCTGATGCAATGTAGCAACTGCATCATGTACACCGACAAACCCTCTCCTCTTACCTCCCAACACTCAGACTTGCAAAAGATTCACTTATATATCCAAGTTGGAAGTCATGCTCTCTCCAGCCAAGACCAGAATAGCTGGTCAAGAGGAGAAGATCAACACTTGCACCACAACATGGAACACATAGCCCTCCAGAACACACACCAGCACTGCCTTCACATAAAAACACAAACCACACACCTACCTTCGCGGAGGGTCTCAATAAAAATCTACCCAAACAGCAGAGACCTCCAAAGCAGAAACACACTCAACTACCACAACACAACACTAATTATGACACACATAACTCTCCTAAACAGTGTGCCACTCAACCAAAGCACTAAGGCAAAGCAGCATGCCCAGCACACTAGTCATAGGTGACTCAATAGTGAGGCACCCTGATGTCCTACTCACTAGGTTGAATAAGGAGAAAGTAACAGTCAGCTGCCTGTCAGGTGCCAGGATCCACCACATAAGGCAGACAGGTCCCTCAAAAACAGATACGAATATGACTCTGCCATTTTACATGTGGGTGTGAATGACCTGAGATGTACCTCCTTGGACTACATGAAAAGAGACATGGGAGAGCTCTCGGATTATGTAGCCCAGGTGGGTATGACCCTAGCCCTGAGCAGCATCCTACCATCATCAAGAATGATACTACAGTACAAGCTGAAAATGATTGATTTCAACAATTGACTAAGTTTCTGGTGGCATTCTAAGGGTATCCAGTATCTGTCTGCCTGGGATAACATGATTGACGGACCTTGATGCTTTGCCAGAGATGGCCTGCATCTGTCACCCCTGGGCTTCTGGATACTGGCCAAGATTCTTGCCACCCTTATAGTGCCTATTTTAGGTGGTGTTCCAAAGACCAAATTACCACTGTAACAGCTATAAACAAATGCAATCTGAGGGTCATGCTGCTCAATGGTAGAAGTCTAAATCTCAAAATGCACTCGCTGGAAGCACTCTTTAAAATGGAGAACATCGACATTTGTGTTGTAACACAGACCTGGTTCAAGGCAGCAGAAAGCACCCCTGCACTACCAGGCTATAACTCATTCCACACTTTTTGGCCCCAGAACTTGGACAGAAGTTCCAAAGGCGGTGGTGGTTCTATATTCATAAAGGATGTGCACACCTCCACACTGGTAGCCCAACATAATGCATCAGAGATATTTCAAGTGGAGCTAACATTGGGTAAGACAGTGACTCAGGTCATAGCCTTTTATAGGTCCCCAATCATGACCCAAGACTCACACTCCACGTTCCTAAGCACCCTGGTGAATATTAGGGTCCAACCTAACACTCTCATACTGGGCGACTTCAACTACCCCTCCAGTAACTGGAAAAATTACTCATGTACCAATACACTTGCCCAACATTTCCTGGAATTCATTAATTCCAATGCCCTGGACTAGCTCGTGCTTACCCACACTAGAGGTAGCAACATCCTTAACCTGGTCATTACTAACATGGACGACCATTGCTCTACACCAACTACTCCTATGTCTCCTCCCTCCCTGGTTAGATCCAACCACAAACTAATCACCTTGGAAATCCACAATTCCCCTACCACGCACCCCACACCCCCACCCGCAAAGGTAACCACCATGAAAAACTTCTCCAAAACTAACTTTGGGCTCCTAACAAGAGAGGTGGCTAACGTCACAGCACCCATGCAAATGTAGAATAGTTGCATGACCACCAAATCATGCACCAATGCACTGTATGGACATGTACACAAATGCATGGATCTTGCCATACCCAACAGAGCCAAGATGCTCTCCTCCAAAAAAGGAAGCCAATCTGGTGGTCCTCTACCATAAACAAGTTCTACAACAGAAGGAGGAAACTGATGTGGAATAAGGTGAAGTCCCAAGACTGGAAAAACTCCCTTATCAGCCTCAACAAAAAGTTGAGATCCCTCATCAAATCTTCTAAAGCTAGCAATGAAAACAGAATTGTAGCAGATAGTAAAAACAACCACAAGGCCTTCTATAGTTATATAAAATATCTCCCTGTTAATACCCATATTTGCTCTGAGCTACTGCACAATGGTACCTGCTATACCGAGCTAACATATATAGCCAATATACTGGCCGACAGATTCAGTGCCAACTTTACCGCTTTCTCCCCCCCAAAAGGACCAATCACAATACCAGTAAATTGCCAGGCACATAGTATTACTGCTGTACAGGTTAAAACAGCACTGTCCAAGGTCAAGAGTACAGCTTCTATGGGACCTGACAATATCCCTGGCTGTATTCTACATGAACTACAGAGTGAACTGGCACCTCACCTGTGTGACTTGTTCAATCACAGCCTTACCTCAGGCTTTGTCCCTACCAAATGGCACACTGCTACAGTCATCCCTCTCTGCAAAGGAGGAGTGACTACAGACCCTGGGAACTATTGCCCCATTAGCCTGACAAGTCTAATATGTAAAGCTATGGAACGCATCATCATGGACCCAAAAAACAAGGATATAGGGAATCTCCAAACTCTTTATCCCACACAGTTTGGTTTTGTGAAGGGTAGATCATGCCTGCTCAACTTGGTTGACTTCTTTGAGTCAGTCACTAGAGCTGTGGATGAAGGCAAGGTGGTTCATACAGCCTACCTTGATCTGGCCAAGGCCTTTGATACCATTCCCCATTCAGGAATCATAGAAAAACTCACTAAGCTATGCAGCGAGCCCTGTATCACTAGGTGGGTTGCAAACTGGCTCACAGAGAGAACCCACAGTGTGAAAGTAGCTAACTCCAAGTCAGACTGCCGACCAATCATGAGTTGAGCCCCACAGGCATTGGTCCTGTGTTCTCTCCTGTTTGTTATCTACTTCTCAGAAGTTCAGGCCAACATTAAGGGCTGACAAAGTTTGCAGACGATTGCAAGTTGGGAGCCATTATTAAATTCCCAGGTGATGTTGACATCCTACAGAAAGGCATCACTGAGACCAACAACTGGTGTCAGAACCATGGCCTTAAGCTCAATGCCAAAATATGTGTCGTCATCCCCTTTGGGAAAAACCCAGTTCCCATAAATTACCACATCAATGGTAGTACACTGAACACAGAAGGCGTTATAAGAGATCTGGGAACACAGGTTGATAGCAACCTCTCTTTTGACCACCACATTGCCACTGTGGTTAGAAAGTCCTTCTATGTGACACATCTCATTGCTAAGGCTTTTGCATCCAGGAAGAAAAAGGTCATTGTCTCCATCTACTCTTCCCTCATTAGGCCAATCATTGAGTACAATGCCCCATTTGGCATGTACCTCACAAGACACCTGCAATAACTGGAGAGGCCAAAAAAGTACCTCACAAAGGGGATCCTAGGCCTTAAACACTTGTCCTATATGGACAGACTCAAAAAACTCCAACTATTCTCTGTCTCATATCGCCTACTTAGAGGCAATCTCTGCTTGACTTACAAAGACATGTCTGACCCAGCTCTGTTAGAAATGCTACATCTAAAGAAATCCCAATCCCTCTGCACCACATGCTCCAGAGACCTCAACCTCATTACCACAATCAACAGAATGTGCTGTTGGGACAGGTTCATAACCCAGAGATTGCCCATGCTGTGGAATAGACTTCCCATACATGTCACTGGCCATCTTCAAGAGAAATCTTGATGAGTGGATGTGAAATAGAAAATTCACCCTGGGGATCACTCCAGTGACTCTACTCGACACAGGCACTGGGAACTAAGGTCGGGTGGCACAATGCCAAGGTAATCCTATGGGCTAGTCTTGTAAAGGCTCCAGGGCTATTACCCATTTAGCCTAGTACACACCTATGAAAATATATATATATATATATATATATATATATATATATATATATATATATATATATATATATATATATATATATATATATATATATATAAAGATTACAAACTAAATATTAAAATTGTAAAAAGAAAATCGGTACCATCAAAAAAAAATCTTGGGACAATAGTAGACTACAGTTTAAGCTTTGATCATTGTGTGTCTAACAAAGTCAAAAAGGCATATTATGAAGCCCTGTACTATATATATATTTATATATATATATATATATATATATATATATATATATATATATATATATATATATATATATATATAGCGTGAGAGCATGAGGGATATAGGTACAGTAGATAGATAGACAGATAGACAGATGAATATATTGTATTTCTGTATATATGGAAAGATATAGTATTACAGCAAATGACCTTCTTGAAGGCTAGCAGTAGGTAAGTTTGATATTTGAACCTATGTACATAGTACACTGGAAGTGATGACAAATTATTTTCTCCTCTTGGAATGTTACAGTAACAAGCATTGCACACAGCATAATACTGAGTTCTTATTTTATTTGTAAAGACATGCCTGGCCAAAATAACACATTGCAGTATCTTTCTTTAAGCTTTTAAAATCTAAAATTGCTTCTCATATTCTTGCCAACACTTCTTTTCTTTTGTGGTTTCACCCTGTCAGCCTATCAGCCCTGAATGTCAAGCCTTGTATGGAGCTAATCTCTTCTTTGAATCAAAGTGGTTTGTATTTCTTTCCTCAAGGCAGTTTCCTTTTCTTGCCAACCTCTTACAGAAATATTTGAGTTTTCCTTTGGCAAATTTACTCCATTTTGCTTGATTACATTTGCTCAAGTAAGGTTTGGCTGACATGTGCACTCATGGCAGATAGTTTTGCCAAAATGCATGTGTTTAATGAAATTTATAAGCAACTGTTTTTCTACCCAGGAAAAGAGCAAAATGTGAACAGTACACTTTAAAGTGCATCTCGGTCTTTCTCTGATTCTTTGCAATGTCAGACTGAGAATAAATAAATATTGGTGAAATGAGGTTATAGGTTCGATTGAGCACAGATTAACAAGAGAAACTGAAGTGTCCATGTCTGCTGCATTGTAACATCATGTATGTCATGCAGCAAACCATGCAGTGACTTCACAGGGCTCAGCAATGCCTGTATAGTAATATAACTGATTTCTGCAGTACCTGTCTAGCAAGTGAGTGCATGTGTATATTTCAGGTTGTGTTATTGTGTATGTATGAGTGGGCATTTGTGTGCATGTCGATGTTTGTGCATGTGAGCACATACATGTGTGAGTGTGAGTATGTGAGCAAATACATTTGTGAGTGTGTGTGTGTGTGTGTGTGTGTGTGTGTGTGTGTGTGTGTGTGTGTGTGTGTGTGTGTGTGTGTGTGTGTGTGTGTGTGTGTGTGAGTTTATATATATATATATATATATATATGTATATATATATATATATAAATAGATAGTGTGTGTGTGTGTGTGTGTGTGTGTGTGTGTGTGTGTGTGTGTGTGTGTGTGTGTGTGTGTGTGTGTGTGTGTGTGTGTGTGTGTGTGTGTCTATTTTGCACAAAAACAAAGTGCAATGGTAGGTGTACTATCTGTATCCCTCTGGCATTTATTTGGACCTACTAGCATAATGCAGCACGACAAGCCAGACAGAGCTGCTGCATGAAAATATTAGTGCCAGATGTAATAGCTGGCTGTGGGTAAGCACAGGTATGTCCAGCAATGGTGGTGTGAATGCATGCCATACATATTTCTCAACTGTCCAGATTTTCAGAGAATATCCATATTTTTGCCTCATTTTTGGTCTGTTCCTCATAAAACATGTGGTTTTCTGGCAAATCACTGGAATGATCAGAGGATTGAAGTCACTCAATAATGACAAACACTTGAGTTTCAGATTTCATATCCTTCAGAAAATGTATGTTAACACAAACCCTGTTACTCTAGCAACTTTCTAAGTTTATAACAGCAATATTTACAATCTGTCCCTATTTTGGGGTCTTTGTCACCCCATATTGTCAGGCTTTGTCCAGATTTCTTGCACAAAGAGGTTGAGAGGTATGTTGCCATATCACTGCATGACACCAGTCTATGCCTTTCCACAGACCATACAGCAATAATCGGTGCTTTGGCATACTGAGTCCATGATGCCTACTCATGCACTATGTCCAGCCCTCCCAGCCTATGGATGTCATCTTCAGTCTGTGCCAGGAGAAAATTTGTGTGAACCCTTGTGGCAGTATCAGATAGGTTGTGCATCACAAGCAGATCATTGGCATGGACACTCTCATTTTTGCCAACTTCATCATGTATTACTTATAAATCCCATTTTATTTCCTCAGATAAGCTGTGTCCTCTAACTTCCCAAACAGTATGTCCTGTTTGACTGGTCAGAAGTGGTTTATAACTTGCAGTAGTAGATGCATATCTGTCAGTGTATTAGTGACTGTATGCCAACACTGGAGGTAATGCTCAGGCATAAGGGCAAACTTCATATGGGAGTAAGAATACTTTTATATATTATACACAGCAGAATGACCATCAGGTAGAATGCATCGGCTAGCAGCAGACAGACCTGTGGTTTCTGACATGTCATGCTCCTTCTTGCCTGCAGAGCCACCCTCAGGATGGCAGGAGTCTGTAGTCATGGAGATGGGTACCTCACTGCCATAGCAGCAGTACCTGTGAGTCAGTAACACATTGATCATCACACACCAAGACTGATCTGTGTCATGGGTTTTGCATATGCTAGATGTGGCACAGCCCTAAGTGTACTGTCAATATTGGACACCTGCAATATGAAAACAGATATGACCACATCTGCAAGGTACTAATACCCACATTTATATATCTATTTGTGCATATTTACTTATTACCTGCTATCTGGGTTGGTGGGCATATCCAAGGGTCCTCCCTTTTAGCCACAAATCAGTCATTTATAACAAAATGCAAGGGAAAAGGTGACAAAAATAAGTGGTAAAGCATGCATGTATATAGAATACAATAGTACCAGCGATTAATAAAACTAGTCTATAACAATGAAGAGCTCAATGTCAGTAAATAGAAACAGAAACAGTAGTAAAAGAAACAGAATGGAATTATAACTATCCAATCAACTATGGACATGCCGACATTCCCTCTACATGGTGCAGCCATGGGTACGAACACTTACATGGTGAAAGTGCAATGTGGCAAAATGCATTAGTTTGCATTGTTTTACAGTTGGACTGAAAGAGAAGTTACTTTATCATTTGTTTTTTGTTTTTTTTGAAAGATCTGCCTGTGTGCCTGAATATTTGTTTCCTTAATCTATCTGATGTTTATCACTGATGTTTATCACTGCAATGTGCCTCTCTCTTAATATTCATTATTCTGAGGCTAGTTTATGAGTATCCCTTCTGGTTATTTTCTTTTGACGCTGCTGGTACCTTTCCATTGTGGATTTGTGGACTTCATCTGGGGGACTCTATGCAACGTTTAGCCATTTGACGCTTACAGTCTGGGTTACTTAAACCTGTTCTTATTTCTACGGAATGAAGTCTTTTGCACTAATGAGTAGTCCCTGGTTTTATGAAGGTGTTATAATCACTGTTATCTGGACAACATAACATTTTACTCAGATATAGTATTTCCATTCTGCTGTTTCCATTTTATGTGCTCTGTACTGAGGTCTGTTCAGTTAAATATAAGGCTTTCTTCCGTGTATCCAGATATATGGATATTATAAGCTATTTATCTTTCATGGGTCATCCCTTGATCTAAGGTACTATAGTCTTTTTTTTTCAACTAGTGAATGCATGTCATGCAAAGAGCTAGTTCTATAACTAGTCCCAGCAGAAGATCTTTGCTTTCTTATGGTATTCATCTGAGAATAAAACTACATGGCTTAGCTTCCTCTAGGCTATCACTGTGTCATTCTATTTTACTACTATTCAGTAGACATTCTTATATTGAATTATATCTCAAATTTGTATTTCAGGCTTACTTATTATTACAAGAAGTTATTTTATTTTGTGATATTTTATTGGTCTTATCTTGTTGTTTTATATTATTTGCTAAAATATTTTTAGGAACCTCCTTCTGGTGCTCCGTGTTTCATGCCATCAGTGATTACTTTCATATATTTTCTATTCTTGTGGGAGAGTTTATATCTTTGAGTTGTTCAGGTGGGTCCCACTATTATCTATCATTCTGGATATATTTTTAACTAGATCTTCAATCCTGATATGCCCATATTTGAATTGGTGGTGAAGTTTGCTTCACCACAGTTACAACTCCCCCCAATCTTACACTGGTGGAATGCAGGAATTTGTATATTGCAAGTGTCAGCTACTTTGCTCCTGCCTTCTCTGAGATCCATTTTGTGCTCAATGCAGGTGGGTCAGATAAGTTTGCTTACAATCTATAATAAGGCCATTAGGTTATCATGTATCTCCTGCCCCATTTCATCTACAGCATGCACAATTCATCCCACATGAGCACTGGTTAAATGCTAAACTCTTTGGACTAAGGAGGCAGAGGCAAAAGCTTCAGTGTAAATAGAGAGGTACAGACCTCTTTGATGTAAGCTTAAACTTAATAGCATTGTGCTTCATACCAAGCATAGATCCACTGAAAATGGCTGCATTCCTATCTAGGGATATTTCTTATGCATTCAAATGATTATATATGACCTTTCAGGTGGTTGACAGGCTGTTATTCCATTTAGTGTGTTTTCCTCTGAAAGATTTGGGTTGGCTGTTCATTTGTTTGTGTCTAATTTGGTAACTTTAAGGAAAATGTCTTCTTCCATGGTACTCTCACAGGGAGATTGTAATGTCCTAAAGGATATTCTGTCTTGGTGTTGATGTGAGCCCAATTGTTGGATTACTTTTTCTCACTGGTCTGTTGCATGTGACCTGCTACATGTGGCTTGAATCTACACTGAACAAGACTTTTGCCTTTCTACATGTGCTGGGCACTTTAATTTATTATTTTTATTTTTTTATTTATTTGTCATTTGTTAACTAGGCTGGTGAACGTGTCTACTAACTCTTTTCAGTCATGACTAAGCCTCAAAGTACAGAGAACTTAAAAAAGTAATAATGGAGTATGATAAACCACAATATTCTACAAGACTGTCTGTGAATGTACTGTTGAGCTTCAGGTACTATTATGGAATGGTTTGCCTCCTCCCTTTATGGTTGCATCCAGTGGGTAGTGTCAAAACCTCATTCATTCGCCTCAGGGCTCAATTCCTGAGTCTTGATTTTTTTTTTTTTTTTGGTGCTAATGCTCCACTTGGTTTAACTCAGTTGGAGGGCCTTCATTATCACTACTTTGATGTTGATGAATAACCTCTCTTTCCTTCAGGATAAAATGCATTTGGTCAATTTCCAGACTAAGGACTTGGAATGAATGCAAAATTGTATATGCCGTAATCATCTGAGATGTATCACCTCCAAAAGACTAGCAATTGCTGTTTGTGCTATTTCAAGGACTTTGAATTGCCTGGCAATACAACCTACCAACATTTATTATGGTAATAAGCTGGAATATATATAAAAAAATGAAAATCTTAGCATAGTCTTTGATGACATGTTTACAATTAGAGGTCAGGTATCCATCTGTAGTCAAGTCATCTTCTTCAAAATTGATCACTCTCCCTCCTCAGGACCTTCTCTTCATATTTCAGCCACTAAACTCAGAACTCGATCAACTGCAGGTTGTACAGAATTCTGTGGTATAGCTGCTTAACGATGTTCCTAGTTGCTTTCACATCCTTCCAGTTCTGATAAATTAGAAACAGTTACCACTCATATGGTATCACATTACTACTGAAGCTTTATTGTTGGCATATTTAGCTCTGCGTGAATTGAGTTGCCCCTATCAGAAGGAGCTATTGGTCCACTGTATCCCTGTTAACAAATTGCATTCATTATACATGGGATTGTTAGAGGTTTCAAAAGCAACCTTAGAAACCTCTAGTAGATTCAGTTGTCCAAAAATTTTCCTCTGGAACTTTCAATGTAATAAGGAAATGAGTATACCATACAAAATTTAATTTGGCTCATGTTCCTTCTCCCCAGTCAAATACTGACAGCTGTGCTTGAAACATCCCTCAGTCAGAGCTGTGTGTTCCCTTACTCACTCACTCCTGCATTCAATCAACCCTACCTACCATATTGGCCTATGCTTTCAACTCTGATTTTGTTTATCAAACACCTCTTCTTGTTATCACCTCTGATTTCAAAGTAATGTACCCAAGCCAAAAGTACCCAAGCTGTATCTAATCAGAGCTGCCACTTTATACTGTACCTCTTTCCTTTGCCACCTCACTAACCACCTTTATATGTTGTGGACCCTTCATATGTCTCTACCTTTCCAGTTTCTAATTATTACTTTTTTGCAATAGTCAGAGACAAAAGTATCAGCTGCTGTATAAACCAAAGTTTCCTGGTTTTTCCTTCCATGCCTAACAGAAAGATGTCCCTCTTCAACTCTATAACTTGTCCTAATACCTCATTTATATGTCTTTTAACATCCTTTAAAAATTCCTTTAACTTCTGACACTCTCAAAAATTTGAGTCTAGGTCCTCTAGTGAACATCCTTCCAACATTTAGGATTATACATGGGAAATGCTCGAGTCAGCCTATCTGGTGTATAAAAATATTTGTATAAAAATCACAAGTAAAAAATCCTGTACTGTCTTGCATTAGAGGTCTCCTTTATGAGCACAGAAGTCGTCCCCTTCCTCTCCCCAGTACACGCACATTCCAATAACTCACTCCACATATACATCAGTCTTTCAACCTCCCCTTTTCTCATTTCTTTCAGGACTTTATAGCCTATCCCCAAAAGCCTCCTAGATAAATATGCTCTATCCTTCACTTGTTTTCCCCTCCTGTTCAGTGGAACCCCCCCCCTTCTCCATCTATTCATTTCCTTTGATCCATCTTCTGTGCCACTGTCTTCATAACTTCCTCTCTCATCTTGATTCAAACCAAACTGATCCCTACTGGCATCCTATTCTTTCCAATTTCACCTTCTACTAACTGATACCAGTATCTCATTACAATATTCTGTCTCCTCCATCTTCATAGACAGTTCTGAGTAACAGCAAATGTATATACCATCCAAAGGTGAACAGACTTTGTGTAAGGCCCATACCCTCTCCCTTTAGAAATCAGTTTCCTGCAGATGAAAACCCACAAAAAGCATCCTAGCGCTCCCTATTAAATATATTGATCCTTCCAAACTAAATCTATCTTTTAACATTCCCTTCCACATCTCTTTGTATTACAGATTTACATACTTATGAAACAGCTTCATCTGCATCACTTGCTGGTGCTACTCATATCCGTGACACCTAGTGCTTCCATGTCCTTTGGCAAGGGTAATGTCGCTTGTCTTATGTAACTAGTTAAGACAAAGAGGCCCATGTGTTTGTTTATATACTTTAATGCATACAAACACAGCAAGATTGATAACAGCAACATAAAATATAAATAAACTGACTGACTACTACACATAGAGACATGCTTACACCTCTGCAGCTCACTACAAAATGGCAGTCTTGCTTGCATGTGTTCAGTATTTACACACATGTGCTAGCCCACTGGAAAGCTTCTTAAAGGTGCATACACACTCTGATCTACATCCTCCCTCTTTACTAAGCTGCCTTGCAATAATAATGACATTTAAGTAGGCATGCTAATTATACAGACAATAATGAATAAACAACATTCATTTCCAAGTTGCCGTGTCTGAAACATGGTCTGGAAATGTGGCCTGATCTTATAATGTAGCAGTTAAGACTGGGTTTAGCAACAGGGACAGCCATTGGCGAACAATCTGCTTTAGATCTCTTGGGGATATTCTCAGGAACAGGGCTATTTGCTGGAATGTTCTCTGGAATTGGAATATTGGATAAGTCACTCTGAGAACTAGAGTCTTTATCACAGGCAAAATGCTGTAATAGTGGCTCAGACACCGGTACTAAATGTTTCCGATTCCATCTAAATTCTACTAGTTGTGATTCCACAATGTATGATCTCAGCTCTGGGCATAAACCTTTCATGATTCCAGTCTGATCAAAACCTTTTACTGTCTGCATCCTCACTATCTCCCATTCTTGCAGGGGATTGAGGGTTTGCTGGTCTTATTATAATAGGACTTATGGGACAAACGCTTTTTCAGGAGTTGAGCTTTCACTGCTTTGTTTTTCTTAGCACATGGGACCAATACATTGCTACTGATTGATAGGGTGGTTCTGGTTTGTCTTGCAATAAGTCTGTGAGTAGGTGAACCAAGATGATTATCACGAGGAATGTTTCTGAGATTCAGGAGATTCAGAAAAAACATCAGTATTGTCTCATTTCGACTTCCCTAACAACTATTTTGCACTTTGAATTGCATGCTCTGCCAAACCATTTGACTGTGGGTACTCAGGACTACTTGTAACATGAATAACGTCCCACTCTTCAGCAAATCGCTTGAACTGCTGACTTGTAAACTGTGCACCATTGTCAGAAATAACTTTGTGCGGACTACCATGGACAGAAAATGTCTCTTCAACTTAGTAATGACAGTACTGGATGTGAGATTAGGGTCATAGGTTCATAGGTGTGCACTAGGCTAATGGCCCTGGAGCCTTTACAAGCCTAGCCCATAGGATTACCTTGGCATTGTGCCACCCGACCTTAGTTCCCAATGCCTCTGTCAAGTAGAGTGACTGGAGTGATCCCCGGGGTGAACTTTCTATTTCCCATCCACTCATCAAGATTTCTCTTGAACAGGGCCAGTGAGGTTCTCTATTTGACATGTGTGGGAAGTCTATTCCATAGTATGGGCAATCTCTGAGTTATGAACTTGTCCCTCCAGCATGTTTTGTTGATTGTGGTAATGAGGTTGAGGTCTCTGGCGCATGTGGTGTGGAGGGATTGGGATTTCTTTAGATGTAGCATTTCTAACAGAGCTGGGTCAGACATGGCTTTGTAAGTCAAGCAGAGATTGCCTCTAAGTAGGCGATATGAGACAGAGAATAGTTGGAGTTTTTTTAATCTGTCCATATAGGACAAGTGTTTAAGGCCTAGAATCCTCCTTGTGAGGTACTTTTGCGGTCTCTCCAGTTGTTGCAGGTGTCTAGTGAGGTACATGCCAAATAGGGAATTGTACTCAATGACTGGCCTAATGAGAGAAGAGTAAAGGGAGACAATGACCTCTTTCTTCCTGGATGCAAAAGCCTTAGTAATGAGATGTGCCACATAGAAGGACTTTCTGACCACAGTGGCAATGTGGTGGTCGAAGGAGAGGTTGCTGTCAACCTGTGTTCCCAGATCTCTTATGACACCTTCTTGTTCAGTGGACTACCATCGATGTGGTAATTCATGGGAACCAGGTTTTTCAAAAAGGGGATGAGGACACATTTTTTGGCATTGAGCTTAAGGCCATGGTTCTGACACCAGTCATTGGTCTCAGTGAGGCCTTTCTGTAGGATGTCAACATCACCTGGGGAGTTAATAATAGTTCCCAACTTGCAATCGTCTATGAACTTTGTCAGCCAGAGTCCCTTCGTGTTGGCCTGGACTTCAGAGAAGTAGATACGAAACAGGAGAGGACCCAGGACTGAACCCTGTCGGACTCCACTCATGACTGGTCAGCAGTCTGACCTGGAGTCAGCTACTTTCACACTGTGGATTCTATCTGTGGGCCAGTTTGCAACCCACCTAGTGATATAGGGTTTGATGCCAAGCTTACTGAGTTTTTCTATGATTCCTGAGTGGGGAATGGTATCAATGGCCTTGGCCAGATCAAGGTAGGCTGTGTGAACCACCTTGCCTTCATCCACAGCTCTGGTGACTGATTCAAAGAAGTCAACCAAGTTGATCAGGCATGATCTACCCTTCACAAAACCAAACTGTGGGATCCAAAGTTTGGAGATTCTCTATATCCTTGTTTATTAGGTCCATGATGATGCGTTCCATAGCTTTGCATATCAGATTTGTTAGGCTAATGGGGCGATATTTCCCAGGGTCTGTAGTCGCTCCTCCTTTGTAGAGAGGGATGACTGTAGCAGTGCATCATTCGGTAGGAACAAAGCCTGAGGTGAGGCTGTGATAGAACAGGGCACACAGGTGAGGTCCCAGTTCACTCTGTAGTTCATGTAGAACTTTAAAAGGTGTGTGAGAAACCAATAAAAACAAACAGAGCCGATGACAGTAGAAAAAACAATTTACTCTTAGCGCTTTCGGTAAAACCAATGCTTCACCTTCTTCAGATAAAAAATAAGTCAATTAAGACCATTTAAATAGTCTTCCACATAACAATTATTGATTAACAATTAACAAGGCATCCAATTACCTAAATTCAGCTGCTAAACAAACATAAAAATTAAAGGTACAATCTGCATACACACATTGTGCCAAGCCTAGTAATAAAAACCTTTTCAAAGAGCTTTAACTCACATCTCAAAATGGCTTTTTACAATCAAACATGTGTAGTGTAAATACATTTAGTATAAAATAGCCTTACCAACTACTTTTTTATGTACATTCTCAGTGGACTATGCTTATATTGGGCAGATATTGAATAAAAACTGGGGGGTGGTTACTGAGGATTTAACTTTGAGCGGGAAATTGGGCATGCAGCTAAAGATTACCAATAGAAGGAATTTAAGCCTTAAAGCTTTACTCCAAAAAAAGAAAGAAATCGTAAGGGTCAGGTTCCAATGGTATGTCAAAGTGTGGGGCATGCACTCAATGTAAAAACATTCGAGTAACTAAAGAGGTCATGATCAATGATAAACGATACTTTATTAGGGGGAGATTCAATTGCGAATCTAAAGGCGTGATTTACGCTGCTACATGTGACTGGTGCACCACCTTTTATATAGGCAAGACCGAAAGAAAATTAAAACAGCGGGTTTACGAGCACGTTTATGCCATAAGTAAAAAAGACACAAATAACACTTTGGCAAAGAATATAATCGAACAATCAGACCACTGTTTTAAATTTGTAGTCTTGCATTGCAGACGTCCTGACTTAAGAGGTGGCCCTTGGCAACTTCTTTTGGAAACAGACGAGCTAGACTGGCAGATCAGGACAACTGCCTATACACCCCCTGGTCTTAATGAACAAATATCAATTAAATGTGTACTCAAATTACTGTCTTTGAGACGTTGAAAGGTTTAAATATTTTTTCCTATATTTTTTCCTTCGTTTTCTTCTTTATTTTTTTACCTATTTTATACTAAATGTATTTACACTGTCATCGGCTCTGTTTGTTTTTATTGGTTTCTCACACGTCTTTTAAAGTTCTAAGTTTGCTTTTGTATTTGTTTTGTTTGTAGTTCATGTAGAACACAGACAGGGAAATTGTCAGGTCCAATAGAAGCTGTATTCTTGGCCTTGGACAGTGCTGTTTTAACCTGTGCAGCAGTAATACTGGGTGCCTAGCAATCTACTGTTAATGTGATTGGTCCTTTGGGAGGGGAGAGAGGGGTAAAGCTGGCACTGAATCTGTTGGCCAGTATATTGGCAATATCTGTTGGCTCTGTATAGGCGGTACCATTGTGCAGTAGCTCAGAGCAAATCTAAGTATTGCCATGGAGATTCTTTACATAACTATAGAAGGCCTTGTGGTTGTCTTTACTATCTGCTGCAATTCTGTTTTCATAGCTAGCTTTAGAGGATTTGTTGAAGGATCTCAGCTTTATGTTGAGGCTGATAAGGGAGTTTTTCCAGTCTTGGGACTTCACCTTATTCCACATCAGATTCCTCCTTCTGTTGTAGAGTTTGTTTTTGGCAGGGGGTCACCAGATTAGCTTCCTATTTTTGGAGGAGAGTGTCTTGGTTCTATTAGGTATGGCGGGATCCATGCATTTGTGTATGTGTGTGTACAGTGCATTGGTGTATGGTTCTGCAGTCATGCAACTATTCTCCATTTGCATGGGTGCCGGGAAGTTAGCCACCTCTGTTTTTAGGAGCCCAAAGATAGCTTTGTAGAAGTTTTTCATGGTGGTTACCTTTGCGAGGGGTGGGGGTGGGAGGGATGTGGATTTCCAAGGTGATTAATTTGTGGTTGGATCTAACCAGGGAGGAGTTGACTATTGGTGTAGAGCAATGGTCGCCCATGTTAGTAATGACCAGGTCAAGGATGTTGCTACCTCTAGTGGGGGTAAGAACGAGCTGGTCCAGGGCATTGGAATTAATGAATTCCAGGAAACATTGGGCAAGTGTATTGGTACATAAGTGGTTTTCCCAGTTAATGGAGGGGTAGTTGAGGTCACCCAGTATGAAAGTGTTAGGTTGGACCCTATTATTCTCCAGGGTGCTTAGGAACATGGAGTGTGAGTCTTGGGACATGGCTGAGGACCTATAGCAGGCTACAACCTGAATCACTGTCTTACCCAGTGTTAGCTGCACCTGAACTATCTCTGATGCATTATGTTGGGGTACCAGACTGGAGGTGTGTGCATCCTTTATGAATATGGAAACACCACTGCCTTTGGAGCTTTGGTCAAAGTTTTGGGGCCAAAAGGTGTGGAATGAGTTATAGCCTGGTAGTGCAGGGGTGCTTTCTGCTGCCTTGAACCAGGCCTCTGTTACAGCACAAATGTTGATGTTCTCCATTTTAAGGAGTGCTTCGAGCAAGTGCATTTTGAAATTTAGACTTCTAGCATTGAGCAGCATGACCCTCAGATTGCATTTGTTTGTAGTTGTTACGGTGATAATTTGGTCTTTTGAACACCACCTAAAAAAGGCACTATAGGAGTGGCAAGAGCCTTGACCAGTATCCAGAAGCCCAGGGATGACAGATGCAGGCCATCTACTAGGAAGTACGTCAATCTCGAATCAATTTGAATGAGTCTATGAGTCTGCTAATACCAAGTAATATTGACCATTCCATTCAAAAATGTCTGTAACTACTGTCGACCAAGGTAATTCAAAAATCTGGTTTAGCTGAAGTGGTTCTTTCTGTTGATGTTTTTTAGTACTATTGCAAACAGAACAAGACAAAAGTACTCTTTCAATATCTCTTGACATAGAAAGCCAAAATACTAGTCCTCTCGCCCTTCTTTTGGTAGAATCAGTTCCTGGTAGCCATGATGCAAGATGTTAATATACTGTTGTTGCAAGGATTTTAGAACAATAACTTTTGGACCTTTCATGATAATACCACAGTCAGACAAAATCTCATCTCTGTAGTAAAATATTGTTGCACTTCTACTGGTAAACAAGATTGCTTTGACGGCCATCCTCAACTGATAAAGTTGGTGAGCTTCTATAGAATTGGATCTGAAGCTGTATGAGTTCTAAGCTCATCAATACATGTGGAAGAAAAAAATCTCACTTCCATGACTTCAAAATCAAGTTTCTCATGTTCATGCTGTTCAGTGGTTTTCCTGGGTGATGTGAATAAAGTACCATCAAGATAACTAAGTTTGCCTTTTGTATAAACAAAATTGAAATTATACTCTTGCAGTTTCAAGATCATACATTGTAATCTTACAGGAGCTGTGTGCATAGGCTTTCTCAAAATAGTGACTAGAGGTTGGTGGTCAGTCTCAGTATGAATAGGTGGGCCATAAATATAATCATGGAACTTTGAATAAGAAGCACAATTGTCAAGAGTTCTTTCTCTATCTGAGTATACTGCATCTTGGTTTGGGTTAGAGTTTTCAAAGCATAGGCCACTGGTTTACCCTCTTGAAGAATTGCTGCAAAGACCAAACTTAGAAGCATCACAAAAAAGAGTTACTGGTTTGTGAACATCATAGTATAGTAAAGAAGGTTGACTGGCAATTTTCTGTTTTAGGACATCAAATGCTCTTTGTTGTTGTTCTAACCAGGACCAGATTACATCTTTGCATGTCAGCTCTCTTAATGGTGCTGAAAGTTGGCTCAAATCTGGAATGAACTTGCCTAGATAATTGACCATGGCAAGAAAAGGCTATATGGCTTGGACATTGTCTGGAGCTAGCACCTCAAGAATTGCTGTTTGCTTGAAAGGATCTGGTCATAAGCCTGAAATGGTAAACAAATAACCAACATAAGTAACTTCTCTTAGCCTGAATTTGCACTTCTGAGGATTCAGCTTAAGATTCACTTCATGAGCACATTCTAGAGCTTTCTTGAGGTTTCTGTCATGTTTGACTTCACCATTGCCTCCTACTAGAATATTACCTACTACAACAGAACTTGGATACCAGAAAAAAAGTGTTCCATTGCACACTGGAAGACTTCTGGCAGAATTTATCTCAAATGGCATTCTCAAAAATCTGTACCTGCCAAAAGGTGTACTGAAAGTGGTTAGCAATGAAGATTTTTGATCAAGCAAAATTTGCCAAAATTAACTTTTTGCATCTAAGACAGAAAAACAGTGACATGTGGCATAAGAGCAGCAACTTCATCGACTGTACACATTGGATGATGAGGTTGTTTTAGTGCCTTGTTTAAGTCTTGTAGATCAATACATATTCTAATATCATCTGAGCTTTTTTATGAGCTACTACTATGGAGGATACTCATTCAGTTGTTTTTTCTAATGGACAAATCACTCCTTGTTGCACCATTCTGTCTAGCTCGGCTTTGACTCTACCCTGCATAGCTACTGGAACTTTCCTTGCTGGTCTGACAATTGGGCTAACTTCAGGGTCTAACTTCATGGAGTACACAACTGGAAGTTTGCTTAGTTTGTCTTTGAAAAGATCAGTATAGGTAGAAATAATAGTCTGGGCAACATCTGAACAGTTGTCTTTCAAGCTTACATGGTGAACTTTCTCATTAAATGAAATCAGTCCCATTTTCAAACTGTTTCTGAGACATAATAAGGACTGTATGTGCTTTTTGACTATGTAAAATTGTAAGTCATAGCTGTTCCCAGCAGAGTAACATAAAGGCACTACTGAGCCTTTGGTTTTAATTTCTTCACCACCATAAGCAACAAGCTTCACACACTTTACCAAATCAAGCTTTTTACCATATTTTACTCTAGCAAATGTTTCTGCTGACATAACATTGCACTTTGAACCAGTATCAGCTTTGAGCTCCATGGGTCTCCCATTAATCCAAACAGTATAAAATACTTCATTCTTTAACCACAAATCTACTGCACTGATTGTTTCAGCAAGGACAGACACACCATCAATAAACAAAAGTAGGGTCACAGCTTTCTAATTGATCAACTTGTCTCTTGGAAAGTTCTCTTTTAATAAAAGAATGGACCTCTTGATTTACAAAACCTTTGAAAATGATTCCACTTTTTATACTTGTGGCATTGCTGACCAAAAGCTAAGCACTTTTCTCTTTTAGGCTAATAATTGCAACCTCAATTACAACTACTATGAGGCTAGGTGAGGGCACATGCTTTGAGTTTGTGGACTCACCCTTCTGTTTCATTGAGCATGTCTGCTATACAGAGTACATCTTAGAATTTGCTAGAAAGGTTCTGGGTTTCACTGAAGTTGCCTCTCCCTCGGGTCTGTATCTTTTAGCCTCATGTTGCATATTATCAACATTAGCTTTAGAAGGTGCTGGAAGCATGCAGTTCTCATTTGTAAGCATATTTGTCTGCTTCTCTGTGAGCTCATATATTTGACAAATCTCTATGGATTTATTAAAAGTTAAATCACTATCTCAAAGCAAAATCTTTCTCACTGCATCATCTTCAATACCGCGCACATGCCTGTCTTTTATCAGCTCATCCCTTAAATCACCAAATCTGCATGTTTTAGCCTTACTTCTCAATTCAGTTATATATGCTGCAAACTTTTCACTAGGTGTTTGATCTCTTGTATAAAATAAGTGCCTTTCCATTGTAATATTCATTTGGGGGTTACACATTTTTCTAAATTTACATTTTAAGCATTCTGGCTCTTCCCTTGTTTCAGCTGGTACCACTATATGGTGGGTTTCCCCCTCCCCTGCATAGACAGCAGATGCATACACAAAATGTTAAGCAGAATAAACGCCTTTGTAAGTGTGTCTTTATCAGAAAATGCATCCTGTATGAAAACATCATACTCTTACCCAAACACACTCCAGTTTTCTGCAATATTATTATCAAATACAAGTGGAGCAGTTCTGTGAAATCCTTCTGTCAACAAAGTATGCTTAAACACAATGCAAAATATGGCCCTTGTAATTATGTACAAACATGCACAAACAAGAGGTATTTGTAACAACATTCAAATATGCAATAAACTCTTCAAAAGACTGTACTTTTTAAAATATTATTTGAAATGGCTGTATTTTGTGAAATAACTGCACTGTAATACTACACAAATTTGCAAACACTGTGTACACTTTGGATATTTTGAATAGCTTTTGTTAATGTGAAAAAATAGCATATAGTAAAAAAAATACTGTTGTTTCCCTTGTTTTATATATTTTATGTGATTTGGATATTGTTTCAAACATTTTCATAACTGTTATGAATACTTTTATCAATATATCATAGTTTCAGACATTTTGGTTAACTAGAAATTTCTTTTGGGCATTCTGGGTGCTTTGTTTTATAGTCATTGAGTAAAAAATCATTTACACAAGTTTTAGTACCTGAAATTTGTTTCTGACCTGTTTGCGAGTCTTTTGAGCAGTAAGGATGATCCACTCCTGTATATTCCTGCAACTTTAACCATGTGCTTCATGGTCTTGACTTTGGATTCCATTATGACACCATGTTGCTCGTCTTATGTAGCTAGTTAAGACGAAGTGGCTCGGGTGTTCGTTTATATATTTCATTACATAAAAAGACATCAGGCTTGATAGCAGCAACATAAAATATAAATGAACTAACTGACTGACTACTACAAGTACATACATGCTTACACCTTTGCATCTCACTACAAAATGGCAATCTTGCTTGCACATGCTCAGTATTTATACACACACGCTAGCTTACTGGAAAGCTTCTTAAAGGTACATACACACTCTGATCTAGAGTTAATACAGATAATACTACTCTAGAATGACTCCCATCTCAAATGGAACTCCCTATCCAACTCTTTAATTTATTACCCATTCCCATTGGCAATGTGCCAAAATGATTGCACAAAATAAAAGCAGTGAGACAAGACAAACATCTGAGGCACAGTCACTCTATCACCCACCTCCAGTGGCAATAATTTCTCACAAAAAATAGCTTTCCCACCTTACAACTGAGTTTAACTTAGCTTATTAGGTTGGGGTATTCTTTTTCCCAAGCCTCCGAGAATTCTGCAGCATTGTTTACATATTGTTAATACTTGTTTCTTTCAGAGTTTATTTCTGTATTTCTTGCACTGAGTTGCACTTTGCACCTTTTATGTATATGTATATGTATATTTACTTTTTGTCTTGTTCTTAATAGTTGTATGTATGTCATTTATGTAATTCATACTTGAAGAGTCACTGAAACTGGATTCAAATTCCTTGTATGCATGTATATTTGGCCAATAAATGTGATTCTGATTCTGATTACAAAACAAGCTGTTCCATAGATTTAGCACATACGCCTTTGTACCTATCCCTTTAGCACACTCCCCAGTTTTTATCTTTTTCTTCAGTTCCCCTGTAGGAGCAAATTTCAACATCAGAAACTTGGTCTTTGTAGCATTAACCTCATAGTCTGATAATCAACCATATTTTCCTAACATAACAAATAAGACATCTACATTTTTTAGGGGGTCAGCTAGTATCAGTAGTACGTTATTGTCATACAGTGTTATTTTACGATTCATAATCCCCTGTCTGCATCTCCTTATTAGTGAGCTCCTGACCCACAATTTAAGCATCTCTCAATAAATAGCAAATAAAAGTGGGAACAAGGGGCAGGCTTGCTAGTACCACTCCTTGATTAACTTGTATCTGAAATTTGGGCTGTTATAGTCACTTTAACCCTAGCCCCGTCATAAACCATCTAGATCATCTTAAACCCCATAACATTCACCACCCTCTGCCAAAAACCTCTTATTTGGTTCGTCCTAATGGCTTTCAAGCATCAAAGCCCAAATGCAAACAAGCATTTTCCCTCAACTCTCCCATTCTGAATTACCAGGAACATCCATACTATATTATCAAATATCTACCACCATCAACAAAGAACACATTGGACCAGATGGATTAATCCTTGCATTAGTCTTGCTATCCTCTTCATCTACAACATCATAAACACCTTATAATGATGTTTTAAAAAAGAAATGTGCCTATAGGATGATGGTAACATCAGATATTTCCTACTTTGAAAATGACAGCAACTACAGCCTCTTTCCAAGATACAATAATTTATTCTCAATGTATCATTCTATTAAAACAATCCTATATTGTATACCAATAGCTCCACTCCCCCAGAACTCTAAAGAGTACCTGTATAAACCTGGGAGCTTGTTGAGTGCAATGTTTTTTACAACCTCCTGAATCTCATCAAAACTAAATTGCTGCATCAACCATTTCTACTGACTTGTTCAAGCTTGGAAATCCAAGAGACCTCAGAAATCTTTCATGGTCTAACCATTCTGTATTCAGCATCGGTCACTAGAATACAGTTTTGGATAATTTTCCATGGACACCCCTAATATTTAATCAGATTCAGATCTCTTTTCAGCCACTCAGTATGTTTTTAATCTGTCCAGATTTTTACAGAGTGTCCAGATTTTTGCTTTACATTTGTGGACTGTTCCTAATAATATTCTTGGTTTTCTTGTAAATCATTGGGGATTTATTACACTAATTAATGGCAGACATTTGAGCTTTTGACATAATATCCTTCAAAAAACACATGTTAATGAAGCACTTGTTATTCTAGCAACTTTCTAAACATTTAAGACTAGTAATTAAAATCTGTCCCTGATTGTGGATAATTGTCCCCTCATTGGTTTGCTTTGGTCATGATCTCTTGTGATAAGAGGTTTATTCCCAACACCTTTCTTCTTGCTGCTTTTAATTTACAAGCTAATGCTCTTACTGACCAATAAATATTTTAAGAAATCAGTGATGGACTGCTGCCCTCTGTGATACCATTTTCTGGTTAAGTTTTTTGCCATCTCAAACATATACTTCTCTATCTGCATTCATTCTTCCTGTGAAAGCATTAAACTCATGGACTGAAGTTGTTGTACCCCTTTCTGTGACTCTTTAAACTTTGCACCATCCCTCATCCAACCCTGTTCATACTCAGCTATTATGTTTTTATTAAACATTTAAACCTTTTCATGCCATTGCAGAGCATTCATCTAGATTGTCCAAATCCTGCTAGATCTGGGCTCTGATCCAACATCTAAATTAAATCCTCCTCATCTTATATGTGGAAAACTTCCCAAACTTGTCTCAGCTACCCTGCAGATTCATCGTTAATGTTAATTACACTGTGGCATGATTCGAAAAAATAACTGAGCCTAAGTGATACTCAACTATTGCAAACTCATGTTCCTGGATAATCAGCACTTTATCAGTTTTAGGCCATGTTGAATGTATAAGTGAATAGAAAGTAAATCTCGCCACCCCAACCTGTCCTGCCTACTATATATGTATCCAATAACCCAGTTTGAGAACAGAATCTCACAACATACCCTTCTAAAACCTTTTTAGTCACTCTTCAATATCTGTGTTCCTTAGAACCAGATTCAGTCTCACAACAAGGTCATTCACCCATAAAGGCCACTTTTCTTAAGAACAGACCTCTCAGTTCCGAAGAGTCAATTCTTGGTTGGACATATACACCCCTACAGCTATCTTTTGTCCTAACCAGAAGACATTTAACACTGCAAAGATTCCTTCCGTGTATACAAATATCTCCTCCACCTGAATCTGACATCCTGTTGAAATAAAGAGAGCAACCTCTCTTCTTCTTGCCCCTTGATAATAAGCAGAGGCTACCCTTAGTCTGTATCCAGCTCTTCTTAATTTCTGATGCTCCTGCTCTGTAAAGTGTATTTCTGGCTGCAAGTTTACTGTATCAAGTGCTACCTATTTCAGGTAACTAACTACCTTGTCCCCTTTGAATGGGGTAATTCAACTCATTAGCATTTCATGTTATTACCTTATGTGCTACCATAGTTTTGCCTGACTCCCCCAAGCCCTTTGCTCCCCCTCCTTCCTCACATCTCTCCTCCTGCTTTGAGGAGTAGAGTATCCCTCTGTCGTTCTGTTGCACAATGAGATTTTTTTTTTATAATGAAATCAGTGGCAAACGTTCCATAGCATTCATGTCCCATCTCATTTGAATACAATTTTCACTATTATACTTGTGATTAAATATATGCTATTGCACCCTTTGAAGCAACATTTTTCACTAGTGTTTTAAATAATCTTGTGATGATCTTTTATGTGTTAAAATTGGTTCTGATAATTAATACAAGTGGTGAAGCAAGCTTATCTTTCTATACCATACAGAACATACAAAAGCTGATTCAATACATTTTTGTTTATTGATTTTACATAGGATAAGTAAAGTTGTTTTGTGCTTTTCTTTTACTTAATTATTTTTATGGATATATATTCAGGGTTTACTATCTGTTTATCTATGGAACACTTAAACATCTGCAATAATTTTGTTAAATGGAGATACTAGACTAGCAGTTCCATCATCCCTGTATTAATTATAGATCATATTTTTCTTGAAGTGAATGCCCAGGTGCCTTTTTCATAATTGAAAACTTCTCTATCATAACGTTGTTTATAGCACAAATTATTAAGAAATCATTCTTAAAGTCTGCACAGTTTAACAGAAAAACATAGCAATAGTACCACTTGGCCAGGTTATTTATTATCTATAACTGATGTAGTAATAATAAAAAAAGCTGCCAGTACTTTGCTATTGGCAATTAGCAAGAAATTACATGCAGCCTAGTTTTTAATGTAGTTCACTCTAAACTGAACAGTAATGTTTATTAAACTTCTTTACTCTACAGGATACATTTGCATAAAAAAATCAGTGCTTGAATTTATTCATAATGGATGCCTGAGGCTGGATCATAAATGAGATACTTCTGTAGAACTCTGAGTAAAATTTCCATTGTCCACCAGGAATTCTGCAGTTCAAATACGTTCATTGCTGTTATTGACATAAGCATAGGAGGTTTCACATTCTTCATGTGCACAGTATCGAATGCAGCCTTCAATAGGGATCTGACGGCTTTTTGTTTTAATTTATGTATTTATTTAATAATATCTGACAAACTCTTTTACATTATGCCTACACTTTCCATTATTCATAGCTGTTTTAATTTTGTATGATGTTCAAGTGTATAAAGTCCAGTTCATTCTTCACTAATACAGCTGAGCTGTATCTTGCAATAATTTGTAAGCCTTAAATTGTCTTGTTTGAAGAGTCATGCAAACAGTACAAAAAACATAATCAGCTTTTCCAGAACTTTCTGGGGTACATGCATTGGACAGCTCTGTTTCTCCATCAGTAAATACTTTTGTCTGTGATACTGACTTCTATCAAAGTAAGCTAATGTTTGCAGCTTTGCTTTTTTTTTTTTAACAGCTAATGTGTATGCTGTGCCAGAAGTAGGACCATATACTATACATTGTGAAGTTTTTTTGCCTGAAACCTATCATTTGTTTATCAGTTAGAAATATTTTTTTCTATATTTAAAAATCACCTTGGAAAGCCATATCCCTCCCACCCCCGCCCCCACAAAGGTAACCACCATAAAAACCTTCTCCAAAGCTAGCTTTGGGCTCCTAAAAACAGAGGTGGCTAACTTCATGGCACCCATGCAAATGGAGAATAGTTGCATGACCACCGAATCAGACACCAATGCACTGCACGAACACATACACAAATGCATGGATCTCGCCATACCCAATAGAAACAAGATGCTCTCCTCCAAAAAATGAAGCCAATCTGGTAGTCCCCTGCCATAAACAGACTACAACAGAAGGAGGAAACTGATGCAGAATAAGGTGAAGTCCCAAGACTGGAAAAACTCCCTTATCAGCCTCAACAAAAAGTTGAGATCCCTCATCAAATCCTCTAAAGCTAGCTATATAAACAGAATTGCAGCAGATAGTAAAGACAACCACAAGGCCTTCTATAGTTATGTAAAGAATCTCCACAGCAAGATTTGCTCTTAGCTACTGCACAACGGTACCTCCTATACTGAGCCAACAGATACTGCCAATATACTGGCTGATAGATTCAGTGCCAACTTTACCCCTCTCCCCCCGAAAGGATCAATCATAATACCAGTAGATTGCCAGACACTCAGTATTACTGTTGCACAAGTTAAAACAGAACTGCCCAAGGCCATGAATACAGCTTCTATGGGACCTGGCAATATCCCTGGCTGTGTTCTACATGAACTACAGAACTGGCACCTCACCTGTGTGCCCTGTTCAATCACAGCCTCACTTCAGGATTTGTCACTATTGAATGGCGCACTGCTACAGTCATTCCTCTCCACAAAGGAGGAATGACTACAGACCCTGGGGACTATCACCCCATTAGCTTGACAAGTCTGATATGCAAAGCTATGGAACGCATCATTATGGACTTAATAAACAAGGATACAGGGAATCTCCTAACTCTGGATCCCACACAGTTTGGTTTTGTGATGGATAGATCATGCCTGGTCAACTTGGTCAACTTCTTTGAGTCAGTCATCAGAGCTGTGGATGAAGGCAAGGTGGTTCATACAGCCTACCTTGATCTGGCCAATGCCTTTGATATCATTCCCCACTCAGGAATCATAGAAAAATTCAGTAAGCTAGGCATCAACCCCTATATCACTAGGTGGGTTGCAAACTGGCTCACAGATAGAACCCACAGTGTGAAAGCAGCTGACTCCAAGTCAGACGGCTGACCAGCCACGAGTGGAGTCCCACAGGGATCGGTCCTGGGTCCTCTCCTGTTTGGTATCTACTTCTTAGAAGTCCAAACCAAGATGAAGGGACTCTGGGTGACAAAGTTCACAGATGATTGCAAGTTGGGAGCCATTATTAACTTCCCAAGTGATGCTGACATCCTACAGAAAGGCCTCCCTGAGGCGAACAACTGGTGTCAGAACCATGGCTTTAAGCTCAATGCCAAAAAATGTGTCATCATCCCGTTTGAGAAAAACCCAGTTCCCATGAATTACCACATCGATTGTAGTCCACTAAACACAGAAGCATTATAAGAGATCTGGGAACACAGGTTGACAGCAACCTCTCTTTTGACCACCACATTGCCACTGTGGTCAGGAAATCCTGCTATGTGGCACATCTCATTACTACGGGTTTTGCATCCAGGAAGAAAGAGGTCATTGTCTCCCTCTACTCTTCCCTCATTAGGCCAATCATCGAGTACAATGCCCCCCCCCCCATTTGCCATGTACCTCACTAGACACCTGCAACAATTGGAGAGGCCACAACAGTACCTCACAAAGAGGATCCTAGGCCTTAAACACTTGTCTTATATGGACAGACTCATAAAACTCCAACTATTCTCTTTCTCATATCACCTACTTAGAGGTGATCTCTGCTTAACTTACAAAGCCATGTCTGACTCAGCTCTGTTAGGAATACTACATCTAAAGAAATCCCAATCCCTCCACATCACACAATCCAGAGACCTCAACCTCATTACCACAATCAACAGAATGTGCTAGAGATACAGGTTCATAACCCAGAGACTGCCCATGCTATGGAATAGACTTCCCATACATGTCAAACAGAGCATCTCACTGGCCCTCTTCAAGATCAATCTTGTTGAGTGGATGGAAAATAGAAAATTCACCCCAGGGATCACTCCAGTGGCTCTACTCAACAGAGGCACAGGGCACTAAGGTTGGGTGGCACATTGCCAGGGTAATCCTATGGGCTAGGCTTGTAATAGCCCCAGCACCATTAGCCTAGTACACAACTATGAACCTATGAACCTATGTGGAGATGGTAAATCTGTAATGACTGAATTAAACATGTTGGTATAATTTATCCCCACAGGCAAAAGTAATCATTGATGCCATTACTGGTGTTTGAAGTACTATTTATGCCCTCTCACTATATATTACTATTCTGTAATACTATTGTTTATGTTTTAATGGTTTATAATTACTTACCTTAGTGGAACTTCTTTCTTCTCATGTTATTTTGAAACAAGTAGTACATTTTAAACCTCTCAGCAACAGAATTTAATCTTGTCATGCTTACATCAACTTTTATGCATTTCTTCCGAATGAATGAATGAAGTTTTAGTAATGGTGTTAAACTGGATTTTCAATACTTTTTTGGCTGGTTTGGGGAACCCAGTGCATTACCATCATTAATGGTGTAGGCCATTTCTGAATGGTTTCCACTTTGGCAGGTTCTGGCCTGATCTTACCACTCCTCACTCTATGTCCCAGGTAGGAGACCTCTGCCATATCCACCTGTCATTTGCTGGGCTTAATGGTCAACCCTGCCCTCTATAGTCTGCCCAGCACCTCCCTGACATGCTGAAGATGCTCTTTCCAGGAATGGTTGTAGATGGCAATATCATCTAGGTAAGCAAGGGCAAAATCTCCTGCTCCTGCTAGGATACAATCTACCAGCCTCTGGAAAGCTGTTGGGGCATTTTTCAACCCAAAGACCATCTTTGTGAACTCATACAAGCCAAAAGGAGTCACAAAGGCTGACCTCTCTCTAGCACTGGGAGTCAAGGGCATCTGCCAATAACCCTTGGTAAATCAATGATGGTAAGATACTTAGCCCTACCCAGCTGCTCTAGGGCTTAATCTGTGCTAGGCATGGGGTAAGCATCTGACTCTGTGTGACTATGTAATTTCCTGGACTCCACACAGAACCTGGTGCTGCCATCCTTCTTTGATACCACCACCACCACTGGGGAGGCCCAGGGACTGCTGGACTCCTGAATTACCCATAGTTCCAACATTTCCTGTATCTCCTCCCTCAGAGTCTGCTTGACTCTCTCAGGCACCCTATAAGGGGCCTGCCTAATTAGCCTTGGGGTCCTGTATCCACATGGTGCTGCATCAGGTGGATGCTCCCTGGTTTCCCAGTGAATATGTCCCCAAACTCCTGTAACATTGCTTGGATTTCTTAAACCTGGGTAGGAGATAGCTGCTGTGACATTGCTACCCCTTCCACTGAGGTGTCAGTCCAAGCCTCACTGAGGAGATCAGTCACCAGATCTCCCTCTGACTCCTCCTGCAATCCACTGCAAATACTCAGTACAAGGGCCTCCCTATCATGGTAAGGTTTCATCATGTTAACATGGTACAATGTGTGCCCCTGCCTCTTGCCAAGCAGTTCTACCATGTAGTTAACATCACCGACCTTCATTACCACCTTGTAGGGTCCCTCCCAAACTGCCTGCAGCTTGTTGTGTTTGACAGGAATGGAAACCATTACTTGCTGCCCTACAGCATACTCTCAAGCATCAGCATTCCTGTTGTACCAGACATTTTTCTCCTGTTGAGCTTCTGCCAGGTTCTCCTGAGCCAAGTCCATGAGTTCCCTGAGGCTCGTCCTGAGGTTTAGGACATATGCCACAACATACTCCTTGTGGGATTCACACTCACCCTCCCACTCATCTCAAATTAAATCTAGAGGCCCCCTCACCCTATGCCCATACAACAACTCACTGGGTGAAAAACCTGTGGATTCCTGAGGAACCTCTCTGTAAGTAATCGAGATCTAGGGCAGATATTTTCCCCAGTCCCTCTTAAACTAGTCTGAAAATGTCTGTAGCATGGTCTTGAGTGTAGAGTTTAACCTCTCAACAAGATCATTAGTCTGGGGACGGTAGGGAATAGTCTTTAGGTGCTTCACCCCACAGTACTTCCACAGACAAGCCAGCAGATCTGACATGAAATTGGCACCTCTGTCAGTTAGTATTTCTTTTAGAAAACAACCCTGCTGAAAATCTCTAACAAAGCATTTGCCACCTTTTCTGCCTCAATGGAGGACAGAGTCACTGCCTCAGGGTATCTGGTAACATAATCTACTACCGTTAAGATACACTTTCCCCTGTGGAACTTGGGGTACTCAGAGGGACTCAATATCCATAGCTACCCTCTGAAATGGCTCTTCAATCACAGGCAAAGACATCAAAGGAGCTTTCTCCTTGTCTCCTGCCTTGTCTACCTTTTGGCACTACTCACAGGTCCTGCAGTACCCTGTTACATCTCTGTAAATCCCAGGCCAATAAAAGTTCTGCATAATACAACTCTTTATACGTTTTATGCCCATATGACCTGCAAAGGGAATTTCATGGGCTATGGCAAGAAGTGCCAGACAGTAGGCTCTGGGTACTACCAACTGCTGTATTCTCTCACTCTCTATACCCTCCTCAGGGATCCACCATCTATACAGCAACCCTTTGTCCCAGTATACAGATTCCCCCTTCCCTTGAGAATCAGGTGCCTCACTAGCTACCTTTCTCAGGCCTTGTAATGTAGGGTCTGAGAGCTGAGCCTGTCTCAGCTCTCTATTTGTAACCTTTCTCAGCTCCCCTTCCACAGGAAGTCTGGCATCCTCTGACAGCAGTGCCTCACTGTCACTCTGGGTACTACTGTTCACCTCTGCCCTTGCAGTCACTCTGTCCAAGGGAACATCAGTCCTCACAAAGCAGCTGTGGCTCACCTTCAGTCTCACTGCTACATCTCTCTGAAGTAACCACCTCACTAGTCCTGCCTGCAAGTATGCAGTCTGTCTGGGTGTCCCCCAGGCTACCAGACCCACATGCTTGTCTCCAAGCCTGACTGGGTGTAATTGCATGAACACATGGTACTGCATTACCAAAGTCATTCCCTATCAGGACATCTGCAGGGTGGTAGTCTGGTACCCTTGTTGTCTCAAGACAACCTACTGTTGGCATTTTGTCATTCCCACTTACAGGCTCTCCCATTTTTTGCTCACCACCTTGCCCCCCGTGTACATCTATATGCTACATGGACGCACTGGTTGCATTAAAAACATTTAACTTTAGGTCCTGGACATGTACCTGGACTAGTGACTTCCCCTGCTACTGGCAGATTGTGTTGGGATAGTCTGGGATGCCTACCATGGGTTCCAAAAGACCCATGAGCAGCACTGGGTGTCCCTTTCCTATGCAGTGATGCCCTGCTTGCTAGGTAAAGGTCTCCCTTCTTCCCCAACTCATCTACAGTAAGGCATTGTCTATCAGCTAACCAAATTCTCATTTCCTCAAGCAAAGTGCTAAGGGCTTCTTCCCTCACCAAAAGATCAGGCAGCCCTTCAAAAGCGGTGACCTGACATCCACTCACCCATCTATGAAAATAAGTGCTTAGTTCAACAACATATTCACACACACTTTCATCTGCCTTGTGTCTATGCTCACAAAACTTTTTCCTATAAGCTTCAGGTGTTAGCTTAAAAATTCTAGCAAACAGTTCTTTACAACATTATAATTTAAACAGTCAGCATCAGATAGTTTGGGCATTACAGTTATAGCTTTACAATGGAGTAAGGGGGGGTCAGAAACTGTACACAGAGCCCTTGATCAATATCATACTGTTTACATACCATCCCAAACATATGAATGAAACTATCAAAATTATTCCCCTCTGTAAACTGTGGAAGAAATTTACTGACCTTTGTTGCTTCTGGGGTTTGATTACTCCCTTCCACATTACCCCCATGACTCTGGCAAAGAGTCAGCATCTCCTTTTTATGTTGTCTCTTCTTCTCCTCAGCATCCAGGCATTGCAGTTTCTTATTTTCCTCAGTCTCTAGATGCCTCAGTCTCTGCTGCTTCTATTTCCAAATGCTTGGCCTCCAACTCAAGTCTCTTTAACTCCAGATGGATTTTTAAGTCCTCTGTGGAAAGGTTTAGTTGTCCATTTTCTGAGAGTTGTACAGATGTCTGATCATCCTCCTGATTGCTATTCTCTGATGCAGCCATGACTAAAGCTGCAATCACGTCTGCCTTAGTCAGGTTGGTATGCACCAGTCCTTTAGCCTGGTACATCTCATCCAATTGGCTCCTTTTTAGCTTCCCATACTCCTCTGCTGACATGCTTGCCCACTTTCCTTAACTAACTAAGCTAACAAAAGAAATAAAACAATTGTAATATGAACTCTGAATGGTCACTGTGTGACTGATTTAGAGTACAAAAACACCTTCAGTGACCACTGTACACAAGCTACAGGAATTCAATATCCACACCACTACAAGCCAATTAATATGTGATGTAGCTATCTCGCCACTATCAACCAACTAATATGTGATATGCCTATCTAACCACTGCCATACAATTAATATGTGACACCCCTGCACTGGCCCAGTAATAGGGGAGCCTCAATCCTCACCACTAACAACAGTAAGGGACATGCACATTGGGAGGATGACAAGTACACACATAGTAAAGTACAATTTCCCTTAAGAGCACACAGAGATCACAGTCAGTCTGGGGCTGTTTTCTCCCTCGCTCTCCAGATCCCCAATAAGACTCACCACTGGCACAGCTATAGGGTTAAGATCTCAGCTGAGTGATCAAGCCAAAACCTCCAGCATCCTCTCAGTCCAACCAGTGCTTCGTGTCCCTGCCCAAGTAGCTGACACACACACACCTTGAGATTTGATTTATATACAGACAGATGCTCCTGGAGAAGGCTGGCACAGTTTTACTAGCTATATCCCCTTCTACCAAGACTATAAGGTAGTAATCACTGCCACCAATAACCCTTTAAGGCCCTTCCCAAAGGGTGACCAATTCTACTGTGTAATGTTACTATTATCCAAATGGTAAGTGTGTCCAAGACTTTAAGGCTATTTAAGAGTGGCCTGTACAGTGTCACCAAATACATATGCAAGTACTTAAGAGCTTAAATATCTCTAAACAAACCAACCACAATTAAAAGGTTTAATATAGATTTAATAATAAATAATAAAAACACATGGCAATACTCAATAACTCAACACAGTGACAACAGAGTTCAGAATCACTGGAAATACTTTAAAATAAAATTGCAGGACAGTCTCACATAAATACAGAAAACATCTACACTAGTCTTGCTATATTCTTATCTATCTCTAGAGAAATACTGTACCTAAATCTTACTTACAGAGCCAGGCAAATACAAGTGCTGAAGGGATGTTTACAGGTCCAAAGATAAATACAAAATGCACAGACTCACTCTCTGGGATAGTTCTTAAATTACTATCAAATATTTCTGCTGGGCAATCTCAGATTCCATCATTCTTGTCACCTCTGCCTTTAGTTCCTAGGTTAACAGGAACTTAAAATATAACACCTCTGTGTTAAAAATACTTATCTCTTAAAAGTTTGCCTGGAACTGGAAGTCGTAAAACAGTTACACACTTTTACTTTCGAAATCTGTAATTATTTCTGTTTCCAGACAATAGAAAAAATTTCTAGCTGCAGACATTCTGTCTCTTAGCTGAAACTGAGAGATAACAGAGTTGTAAACAATTTCAACTTACTTTCTTAGAGTTTTGCAAGTTAACTCTGTATGTTCCAGGTTCTTTCTATCAAAATATATATTTGCATTGGCATATAGTTCATGTACATTTCTGTTCTTTTCCAGTAGGGTACACTGTGGTTACATTCTTGAAGCTCAGTGCATAACATACAGTTTTCTTACATTTGTAAGGCAAGCATACAAACCATATTACTATTCACCAGTAACACAGAATTATTTACAAAGTTCCAGCTAGCTGGGCTGGCAGCCTTCACAACCTAATATTAGAATGAGTTTAAAAGATAGACCCCAAGATTCATGAAGCTCCATGCAAGAATAACATTATTCTTGCACGGAGTGGTTTGTGTCCATTTAGAATAGCAGTGCATCTTGCATATGCATGAAGGCGGGCTGCTATTTAATCTAAATGGACATGAACCAGGAGCGAGCGCAGGGGGCACGTGTCAGCAGTGCCTGCACATGTAACACGTCCCCTTCACACAGAAAGTGCTGTACAGCACTTTGTGACACAGATGAGTGTCAAGTTAGATAATATTAGAGCCTGGCTCTAATATTATATAGTAACAAGTGTCCGCAGACACTGAAATGTAAGTAGCTAACATTTCAGTGTCCGTGGACACTGAAAAAAAAAAGAAAAAACAAACACCTAGAAGGCAGCAGCCTTCAAGTGCACACCCCAAAATGTATGGACTATTGCCCTACATGCATGGAAGCAGTAGGGCAAGAGGAAAGCAATAAAAGTTAAAAAAATTTAAGTTATTTTTTTTTCATCAAATAAATCCGAAATTTAAGCAGTGCGCAGCTTGTTTGCGTGGCGAGCCACTATGCATAGCCTGGCTGAAATCCTGAAAATGATAGACACGTGCTACTGTGATAGAAAATGTCATCAAGCTGCTCTAGCATAGTGGTACTGCCATGCTATAGCATGTAGAACATGCTCGGTTCGAATCCCCCCTCTGCCAAATTACTTAATAAAGCTTTAAGGAATGTGAATGATAGATGTCAATCATATGGCTCATTTATAGCACAGTAGGGGTGGGAATATGTAAAATATAAATGTAAAAAAAAATTAATAAATTTAATGAAAAAAATAAATTTAAGCAATGTTTTGCTAGTTTAAGCATTGATTACCGGCTTTCATCTCTGCTTACCTGGTGCAAACATTGCTATGCGGATTTGCACAGAGCTAAGCATAGTTCAGCATATTAAAACTGGCCAATCAAGAAAAAGTATGGGAAAGTTGCCCTATTTAAACTGCACAGGCAGGAATACAGCCATAGCCATTTGGAATTGCTCACAGCAGGACCAAAATGTCTGGTGTTGGTGAAGGTGTTCGCTTCCGAGCATAACGTTGCGGCATCCGGGAGTCCAGGCTCATGGTGGCAGGCTGTTGCAGGGCCAGTACAAGGGTTCACAGTACAAAGCAGAGGCCTGGGACCCGCTTCCATGCAATCTCACCAGTGCCACTGGCATACCCCAGACTGGTGAGCAAGTACATCACCACCATAATGACCTGAAGCGGAGGAGGGGTGCACTCATGGACCAGTGGATCCAAGAAGCCCGAGCGCAGGATGTCCCACCTGTCTGTAAG
>NC_056744.1:575566586-575619086 GCF_019279795.1 Protopterus annectens | reverse complement strand
CTAAGCAAAGCAGGTGTACTTGTCCACATCCACCAGAGAGGGAGTGAGGGAGACAGACAGAGACAAAGTAAGAAAGGAAGGGAGTAGAGGAGTAAGAGCCAAGCATGTTTGTGTATGATCCATGCTTGGAGAGTGGTAACTGGGCATTATGATGGTTGCCTATATTGTGTACTAATCCATACTGTCATATGGTAATTGCACATGGCTGTACACATTTATGGCTGAGGATTGTCAACACCAACCTCTACAATGTTTAGAAAATGTTGGCCTTGTAATATTGACAATGGAACATGTAGCTCCTCAATATAATGATGTGGCAAAACGCAAAACTCACACTGCAATGGACCCTGTCATTACACAATCACTCCAACACCCACACAGTACAATGATAACACACACACAAACTTACCAGTACTGAGTTTCAAACCCCTACCTGACTATGTATTTTTATTACATTGTTCAGCAGTTATATCATGCGCAACGGAGCTTACATGTTGGAGAGCTGTCCAAAGGTATCTTTGAAGGTGAGTGACATCAGCAACAGTGATAAAGGAAGGATAAGGGAAGTGTAGTACATGTGACTGTACACAAAAGCAGGTGTCAAGGAAGACACAGCCACATTTTCTCAGGTAATCACACACATTATCACAGTTGGCAGGGTCAGGATTAGAATTCTTACCTAACTAGTTTGCTAAACTACAGTATTACGCAGTTATCACACGTGCCACAGAGCTTATCAGGCTGATATATGGCCAAATGTTTATTTCAAGGTGACTGACAGCAGGCATGCTACAGTAGGGCAAAGGGGGGTACAGTGAGTGTGAATGGCTTAAAATCATTAATCTACATGCACACACACACACACCCACACCCACACACACACACACACACACACACACACACACACACACACACACACTTGCCAGTACTGACATGCATGGGGTCATTGCTTCACAGGTGTGTAGTAGCTGACTGTGCCAGAAGGCTGTACAAGGCTAGGCAAAGGGAATACCTTGGCATCAGGCCACATGACAATGGTCTCCAGTGTGGCTCAGGGGTGTAGTCCCTGGATTGGCCCACACAGGTGGGTATTGTATTCACCATCCACTCATCTGGGTTACTATTGTGGGTGGCAAGTGCTGTGCAATGCTTGCCATGTATGTGATCTATATTCCATAACATGGACAGTGTCTGGGTTGTGCACAAATCCCACATGTGTGCTCTGTGACATGTGGAAGTGTACTTGGAGGTCTCTGGGACATGTTGTGTGGACAGATTGTTATCATCTGATGTGGCATTCCTGACCTCATGTGGTGAGACCTGGCTATGGAACTGAGGTTGTGCCTGCACCTACATTGACAGCATGATACAGGTATTCAGTGGAGTTAGTGGCATCTGTCCATACAGGGCATGTGTATAAGGCATGGTATTCCCTTTGTAGGTTACATTTGCATACTCTAGAGTTGTTGCAGGCGTCCAGTGGGGAACATAGCAAAGGACCGCTGTAAGCATTTATTTGCCTATTGTAGGAATGGAACAGGGTGCCATGTCCTATTACTTGCTGGATAACACACAGTCAGAAGATGTTACAAATCACAGTACTTTCTGATGTCAGTGGCAGTGTTGTGGTCAACAGGCATGTAGTCCACTGCAATCACACCGTGGTTACTATCTGTGGGCAATATGCAGGGAACTACCAATATAGTGGTTGTTGCCTAACCAAGTGTGTTTGTGTCTGAGACATGGGTGGAGAGTGTTCTCTTAGTAATACAAGGGTTGTCTATATTGTTGACTGATTTATAATGTCGCATGTAGGGCTATGGATTGTCTACACCAACCTCTCTGCTGTTTGACATCTGTTGTCCTTGTAAGGTGGACATGGTGACATACAGTAGGCCCTCAATATAATAATTTAGCAAAACCCGACCCACAATGCATTCTGGCATTACACAATCTCAGCAACCTCCACACAGGATACTGATGACAGACACACACACACACACACACACACACACACACACACACACACACACATATACGCACACACACACACACTTGCCAGTACTGAGATTTAAACCTCTACCTTGCTATGTATTACTACTACAATGTACAGCATTTATCGTACGTGCCATGGAGCTTATTGGATGGATGTTGTCCCAAGGTACTTCTAAGGTGAGGAACATCACCAGCCCTTGTAAATACTGGCATTGGGTGATGTAGTGGGTGAGAGATCCCAAAAATAATTTTACCCTAATCATACATTTACATTTTCCAGGGGTGAGGTTCAGACCTCTATCTAACATCCTTTACGGACAATTATGTCAACATTTACCACATGCACCTCTGACCTGACATGGTTTAGGCTTTGCAACAGATACTTGTAAGGTGGATGATATCTGCAGGACTGCTAATGTCAAGCTCTGAGATGTGTACTGGCTGTAACAGGGGACACAATCTTTGAGGTACACACATACATATGTACACACACAAACACTTGCCACAGATGAGAGTCAAACCCATAGCTGTGTAGTTACTGCTACTACATTGTTCTGCATTTATGGCATGCACCATAAAGCTTATAGGGCTAGCCCTTCTCCAAAGGTGCATTTAAAGGAAGATGACATCAGCAGGCTTGCTAAAGTAGGGCAATGGGAGGTGTAGTGACTGTGAATGGCTTCAAAGGCATTACTCTCTACATGCACATACACACACACACACACACACACACACACACACACACACACACACACACACACACACACACACACACACACACACACACACACACACACACACACACACACAGAGTTTCATAGTTGCCATGTCTGGGATTAGAATTCCTACCTAACTAGTATATCACACTATAGCATTACGAAGTTATCGCATGCACCACGGAGCTTACAGAGCTAAATCATGTGCAAGGAGGTATTTCAAGGTGACTGACATCAGCAGGCTTGCTAAAGTAGAGCAATGGTAGGTGTAGTGACTGTGAATGGCCTCAAAAGCATTACTCTCTACACACACACACACACACACACACACACGCACACACACACACACACACACACACACACACACACACACACACACACACACACACACACACACACACACACACACAGAGTTTCATAGTTGCCATGTCTGGGATTAGAATTCCTACCTAACTAGTACATCACACTATAGTATTACGAAGTTATCGCATGCACCACGGAGCTAACAGAGCTAAATCTTGTGCAAGGAGTTATTTCAAGGTGACTGACATCAGCAGGCTTGCTAAAGTAGAGCAATGGTAGGTGTAGTGACTGTGAATATCCTCAAAAGCATTACTCTCTACACACACACACACACACACACACACACACACACACACACACACACACACACACGCACACACACACAGAGTTTCACAGTTGCCATGTCTGGGATTAGAATTCCTACCTAACTGGTACATCACACTATAGCATTACACAGTTATTGCACATGCCATGGAGCTTACAGGGCTGAATCTTGTCCAAGAAGGTATTTCGAAGTGACTGACATCATCAGGCTTGGTAAAGTAGAGCAATGGGAGGTGTAGTGACTGTGAATGGCCTCAAAATCATTGATCCCTACACACACACACACACACACACACACACACACACACACACACACACACACACACACACACACACACACAGTTTCACAGTTGCCATGTCTGGGATTAGAACTCCTACCTAACTAGTATGTTACACTATAGCATTACGCAGTTATCGCATGTGCCAAAGAGCTTATAGGGCTAGCCCTTGTCCAAAGGGGCATTTCAAGGTGAATGACATCAGCAGGCTTGCTAAAGTAAGGCAATGGGAGGTGTAGTGTCTGTGAATGGCCTCAGAATCATTGATCCCTACACACACACACACACACACACACACACACACACACACACACACACACACACACACAGTTGCTATGTCTGGGATTAGAACTCCTACCCAACTAGTACATCACAGTATAGCATTACAAAGTTATTGCATGCACCACAGAGCTTACAGAGCTGAATCTTGTGCAAGGAGGTATTTCAAGGTGAATGACATCAGCATGCTTGCTAAAGTAGAGAAATGGGAGGTGTAGTGACTGTGAATGGCCTCAAAAGCATTACCCTCTACACACACACACACACACACACACACACACACACACACACACACACACACACACAGTTTCACAGTTGCCATGTCTGGGATTAGAATTTCTACCTAACTAGTACATCACACTATAGCATTACACAGTTATTGCACATGCCATGGAGCTTACAGGGCTGAATCTTGTCCAAGAAGGTATTTCAAAGTGACTGACATCATCAGGCTTGCTAAAGTAGGACAGTGGGAGGAGCAGTGACTGTGAATGGCCTCAAAATGATTGATCCCTACACACACACACACACACACACACACACACACACACACACACACACACACACAGTTTCACAGTTGTCATGTCTGGGATTAGAACTCCTACCTAACTAGTATGTTACACTATAGCATTATGCAGTTATCGTATGTGCCAAAGAGCTTATAGGGCTAGCCCTTGTCCAAAAGGGTATTTCAAGGTGAATGACATCAGCAGGCTGTCTAAAGTAGGGCAATGGGAGGTGTAGTGTCTGTGAATGGCCTCAGAATCATTGATCCCTACACACACACACACACACACACACACACACACACACACACACACACAGTTTCACAGTTGCCATGTCTGGGATTAGAACTCCTACCTAACTAGTATGTTACACTATAGCATTATGCAGTTATCGTATGTGCCAAAGAGCTTATAGGGCTAGCCCTTGTCCAAAAGGGTATTTCAAGGTGAATGACATCAGCAGGCTGTCTAAAGTAGGGCAATGGGAGGTGTAGTGTCTGTGAATGGCCTCAAAATCATTGATCCCTACACAAACACACACAGTTTCACAGTTGCTATGTCTGGGATTAGAACTCCTACCTAACTAGTATGTCATGCTATTGCATTACGCAGTTATTGCATGTGAAACAGAGCTTAGCTTATAGTGATGATCCTTATCCAAAGGGGTATTTCAAGGTGACTGATATCAGCAGGCTAGCTAAACTAGGGCAATGAGGAGTGCAGTGTGTGTGTGTGTGTGTGTGTGTGTGTGTGTGTGTGTGAATGGGCCATAAACCATTCCTCTGGAAACACACACACAACACTCAGTCACACACAACTTGACATTTGACAGGACTTGTAATGTCATGTTACACAGTTATCACAAGCATCACAGACACTATAGTTCTGAGGGCTACCAGAAGCAAATGTCTACAGCGATAGACATTGGCACATCATGTGATATTGGCCAATTGGATGTGTGGTGGGTGGGACAGCCCTCATGATGGGAAGCTCTTTGTCACTGTCTGTCTCTCTCTTCCCCACATCTCTGTTTGTGTATGTTTGCACTATTATAGTGTGTTGTCCTTGGATTATATGTGTGTATTCCTATCCAATGTGTGGGCAAAGCATGACTGGTGTGCAATGTGGTGTGTGTGCACAGAAATCTGCCACTGACAGATATGTATAGTCCACTGTTGTTGTCAGACATGGGCTTCATTTCTCTAAGTGTGGGAGCATGCCCAGTATGACCTTCTGTATTGAATGTGTGAATCCATTCCAGGTAAGTTGCACTCCAGTGCAGGCATTTGTGTTCTACACCTACAGCTAGCAACCTGTTCCTGTAGGATATATGTTGATAGGTTGACAATATGTAGTCACAATGGGCAAAGGATAGTGAGATACTGTAACTAATTGTGTCTGTGCTGCTTGTGCTACATGGTTTTTGTGTTAGCAGACATATTCAGACATGTGTACTGTTTTACACTGTGATGTATTATGTCATCAGCTACTGATAGATATACTTATTTGCGCACAGTAATTTCCTAGGGAATACAAGATGAATGAAGCTGTGTCCAGTATTGTGGTCTGTGACTACATATTCTTGCACACTCATGCCATTCTGGAGGGGGAGCTGCAGACACTTGCTGATGGGTCTGTGTAAATGGTCCAGCACCTTGGTACTCTGGTGGCGGAGGATCCCCTGCTTGTACATCTATCGACGTGACAGAATGGCCATATCCTGCTGTGGCCATACCTCTCAGCTGTATAGATTCACACAGGTTACCCAGAGGCAAGGCTCATATATCTGGTCAGTTCCCCTTCACATTGTAGTTTAAGAGCAGGTTTGTAGCCACCCATTCCTGGGTTTGCAGGCAGGGATAATATGGGCACACATCAGAGTTTCAGACTTCACACACTCCATGGCATCCATGCTTCTACCCCCCCCCCGTTATTCCATCCTCTTCCTAACATTATGCAAGCAATATCTGATAAGTATCCCTATAGTTATCCCTTCACCCCAGTGGTATTTAGGGGTTGGTCCACAGTTCATGCAGTAGGACATGGTGGGCATGCTACTGGGATTTGTCAACATGGCCTTGCATTTGTGTTCTGTGGACTGTGTTATGTCATTATTTGGGACTCCATGAGATAACATACATTGGCAGTACGGGTGAAACACAGGCCTTTGACAGAGGAATGTAGGGCATTGGTAGTGATGCAGGCCATCTGTAGCAGGCCAGTGCATTCTGTCACTCCTACAGTCCCAGGCTGCAAGCCACTGGATTTCCCTGGGGTGACAGGGTAGGTGTGCAAGGTATTAATGGCAATAGTTTCTGCCTTATTAATCCACTGGTGCGAATGCTGGCAGGGTACTGTTTACAGCTAGGGACACACCTTCATGGGACACCTCATCAGCATGCTGCATCCTGTGGGTATTCCCATATGGACGTGGGGGTCATACTGTACTCATTCCCAACAGCAGGGATATGACCTGTGATGAACCTATGGCTGATGGTGGGGTGAGCTGAGTGCATGTGTGCTATGGAAGCTTCTTGCAGCTGACTCACAGATATACGTAGGGCATTACCCTTATGCTGGCTTGTGCAGGGACATCAGCAGTTTCTCAGTATTTCATAACTGTGCCTTTTGTGGTCTGCCAGTGTTTGGCCAGACTACATCAGTATTCCATACTACACAGCCAACTAATGTGCTGCTAACCTGTATTTACAATTCCAAAGCTGTGTTCATTTCACAGTTACATTTTATATACTCTGTCTAGGGTACTTCCACCTGTGTACTGTGTGTAGGTCTGGGCCCACATTCATGCTATGTCCATCTTTCAGGTGGTGACACATATTACATCCGAACAATTAGTATGGATTATTGCTGAACTGGGTCTTGTTGGGATGCATTGTATTTGGCACTGCAGTTGTCAGAACTTAGCCCTGTCATTAACAGTACTGGCCATAGGCTACTGGGACACACCCCTCCATGCCTACATGCTGACCACTTCCACACACTATACAACACACAACAACCTAACACACAGGACCCTGCATATTGTATACATGCAACAATCTATCCTGCTAATTTGGCCAGCTCAGGTAATCTGTACTCCACTGTTATTATACCCACAGGTACATGTTACTACATTTCTAAGAAGGATTGTGGGGGGAGGGGGGGCACCTGACAACTGTAAACATTTGCTATGACTGTACTGGCATTTCAGGAAGTCTGTTGGCTTCCATTTCATTCTGTATTCTGACCTATCATGCAGACTAGACACATATCAGTGCAGTACAGATGTTAGGTTTTATTGACCTAAATTTCAGTTTCAGACTTCTTACCCTTCAGAACTAACATCCAACTGCCTGACCTGTTGTAGTCTATGTAGGTCTGGAGGGGGGTGTTCTCCATTGCCATCAATCTGAGGCCTTAGTACAGCCTTTCTTTGTATTCATCTACACCTCTCCTGCTGGCTGAGATTGTTGTTAGGTATGTGACCCTTACTGACATGCATGTGTGTGCCCTATGGACACACATTTTGCCCACCACGTGTCCTGCAGTGGGATTTATCACCTTGTCTAGTATGGCCTACTATGTTGACACCAGTATTTGTTATGGATTTCATGCTGCCCATATAGGTGTCTACTATCTGCTGCCATCCCCTTCAGCCACCCGGTTCCCTTGCATGCTCACATCCATACCATAGGTACAAGTAGCAGAACATACTACTCCATTCAGCAATTGATAGGGAGAGTGACTTACCTTGTAGCTGTGCCAGTATTGAGGATAGTGCTGGAGGACTGACTATGTTGGATGCACATAGTACACTCCCTATACATGGTTAAGCACAGGTAGTGTCATGTTTGACATCCCTTTTACTGAATGTGCGGGTCAGAGAGAGGAGTCACTCCCTGGGTTCCTACCATGTCAGTGTATGTGCTATGCTTTGCCTCTTTGCCAAAGCCTGGGCATACTGGGCACACCTCCTTCTGCCTACAGGGGCAGGCTCAGGTTGTTCCTCCTCTGAGTCAGTCTGTGCCTGTGCTGGCCTTGGCAATGGTGGGGGGCTGTGTTACCCTGCCCCGTGCTGTTCCTGCTGCAGCTGTTTCTGCAGGATCATATTGTGTAGCATGGCACATACAATGAAAATCTGGGTACATGTAGCTTGAGAGTACTGCAAGGCTCCGCCAGATATGTCCCAGGCACCAGAACCATGACCTGAGCATCCCAAACACATGCTCTGTTATGATTCTGGTTTGTTCATGTGCCTCATTATGGAGTTCTTATTCAGGTGTGTGTGCATTTCTGATGGGTGTCATCAGCCATGGCTCCAATGCATAACCAGCATCCCCCACAAGGTGGCCATATGGGATGTCCCTCTGGCAAATCTCTGGTACAGCTGCATCATACGCCAGATGTGGGAGTCGCGATAGCTTCCAAGGCTGCCAGCGCACACATTCATTATAATGCCCTGGGCAGCGCACATGACCTGGCAGTTGATGGAGGAGAAGCCCTTGCGGTTTATGTAGACCCTACCCTGCTCATCAGGTGGTGCTTTGATGTGTATGTGCATGCAGTCTATAACACACACTACCTCAGGGTATTCTGCTATTTGGTGGAAGCATATTGCTGGTCAACACCTCATGGGTTTTGTGGAAATATATGTGCTCACTGGCATGTGCTGACATGGCATCCAGGAACTGGTGGAGTACCCTGGATGCTGATTCCTGTGAGATCCACATGATATCCCCAGTTGGCCTTTGGAAGGTACCTGTGGCTAGTATTCTTAAGCCTACATATTCTTGGTATCCACTGGGATGGGTTCCCCTCTGGTGGTTCTGTTTGTGAGGCATGGCCGGCACAGCTCAACAATTTGCTGTAGGAGGTCCCTGTCCACCCTTATAGTGCTCCACTGTCTCCAGTTCATGTAGCCCCTGGTAGGTTACCCTGGGTCTGTACACTCTTCTCCTTCTCCTCACTGTGGGCTGGTCATCAGCATTCTCATTCTCAGCACCCACAGCTTCTTCCACATATTGATGTATGAGAGCAACAGCAGCCCCTAACATTTTGTTAGTTTTGTTAGGTAAAATTTCCCCATTTGTGTATACCAGTGGTGTAGAGTTTGTGGGGAAAAAACAGAGTGAAAGGTGTTTGCATAGTTTATAGTAGTCTGCTGTGCTGGGCTGGGCTGCTGCCTGTGTAATTGGCTGATTCTGATACATTTTACCTGCAGCTATGCTAGTTCTCCTTGATTATCTTCTTTTCTTCCTACTGCTGTTTTCCCTTCTCATTGCCTTCCTTTTTAAGCCCCGAGACACAATGTGCAAACCCAGTGCTTAGATGTGAATGGAGCTGCTATTTCCTGGGGGTTTATTTTGTTTTTTGGTTTTTTTTTTTTTACTTAAAACACGCACACCTGTTTAGGCAATGTAAATACTGCTAGACAGCTTCAGACACACCCCCTTCCTTAGCTGTGTTTAGCTAAGGGCAAACATGGTCCACTGTGCTCCAATAAGCTTACAGCAGTCATGACACTCCCCCACATGAGGTCATCTAGCTCTTAGGCTTAGACCATGGTGTTATTGCACCTACATGGTTGGGTGCAAGCTATCACTGAGGGGAAATCTGTGATTCAGTATCATTCCCCTCATTTGCATAGAACTGATTGCTAATGCATTGTTACAAAACTGACACTCAACCTTCCCCCTTAGCAACCACTATTCCATGGTCTTGTTGTGTTATGCATGCCATTGACTATTATGGCAAATGATTATTTTGGTTTAAAAGCTTATTTTCAGCTTTGTTTCTTATTTTCGGGCCGATCCCATTTGCGCACCACTGCCCTACGCTTAAACTGCCGAAATCAGCCAAAATAAAAGTTATTTTTTTATAATTTTGAAACTAGCTTTCATGCCTATGGACATATATTTGGCCATTGGCATGCCTAACCCTTATAATACATGCTTTTTTATGAGCAGTCATGCCTCCGTTTTGTAGTTTGCACAAATGTATTCAGCTACTGGCTGAATACATTTCTGCAGTCTACACTATTCCTGCACTGATGCCTGCCTGCTTCCTAGATCACTAATTCACCTCATTTGCATGGTTTTCACCAGCAAATGAGGTAATTAGCATACGGTGTCCATGCAGGAATAGTGCAGGAGCACTCGTGCACGTCCCGAGAACTCATTCCTGGATTGCACGTCGGCCATATTGCCTGCAGCAGCTCTTGCAGTATTCCTGCACACCGTATAGAGCTTGCTGAATCCTGGGGAGAAATTTCTGTTTCCATTTGAAAAGAGACTATTTAAGAGTACTGAACTAGGGTTGATTCTACTCTTTCCATTTTATATAGAACTTTTATTAGGATTTGAGAAACCAATAACTTTACCATGATTCTTTTAGTTTCTTTATAGATTATAGACTTCATTAATTCTATTCAAACCCAATACAGCAAAACCATTTCTACACTTAACAGAGAAGGGGAAGTACAACCTAGTTTCCTAGATACTGTAAACTAAAAGTGGGATACGATGTCCATGTATCATCTACAACCACAAGATATTATAACTGGTTTACTGTTAGTTAGGTAACAGTCTTCTCTGGAAAGAGGTAGGAGCAAGACTAGTAAGATGCAGTTACACATCTGTTAAAAATGTTTTATTTCTTCTCTATGCAGTCAGTTTGCTGCTTGTATAGTTATTTGGTCTTTTGTGGCTTTAATGATTATTCTCTTAAGTAAAGTTTTTTATTTATTAATTTATAAAAGTTGTTAGGTGGTACCTTATTTATTATTTTAGAAAGAATAGCCCCACGGCATTGGAGTGACAACTGGCATCTATCTTTTTTTAATAAGAAACTGTTTAACTACAAGTTACTATAATTCAATATATTGGTTGTCTCATTGGAAGAGTGTTCAGTAAGATCCTGACATCAGATGGTTGATGACAGTTATATTGTCAGAGATAGAAAAGAGGTCTGGCATTGTAGAGATATCAGTAACCCCCTGTGAGAAATACTATGTGCATGCATGTAAAAAATAAAATAGTTCTGTATAAGTTACTCTTCATAAGATTCTTCTAAAAGGCTTGGACTCAGATTGAGAGAGGGCAAATCCTGCAGATCCAATGATTATACCTCTGTTAGGTGGCTGTGTGATATGCTTTTTGAGTGCTCATAGTCACAGATAATAGTGTACATTTGGCATACACTTTTAATACTATCACTCCCTTGCATACATAATTAGTGACAGTGTTGTAGTAGTCAAACCAGATAAATATTTTGTAAAACAAAACATGGCCAGGTTAACTATATTTATTAGGTGGTAAGCTCTTTCACGGGCTAACTCTCCCTGTTTCTTCAGACCAAACCGAACATAAAATACAAGTTGATTCATATATAAAAATTTAAAAACAAAGACACCAATAGCAACACAGTTTCAGTTAAAACTACTAGAATGTAAGATTTTATAATGTAACTAGGCAGAATGTAGTCACGTCTTGCTTAAAGAAATAAACAGACCAATATATATTATTGTATATTATGTTGTATTTGAATGCTAAACTCGATGTTCTGAAATCTAGATCATACAATCCTCTTGAACACTGATACATATAAAAATACTTCATATACTTATAAATTTCCTAATATATATAATCAAATGAATGCTGTAAAATTCATACAATTTCATTTATATAAAATGCAAGCATTCAACAAAAACTCCTCTTACTAAAAACTGTGACAGATGAGCATATGTAATTGATTGCATTATATGTACCAAAACATTCATTTGTATGTAAATACGCATCACTACCTATGAAAAAAAGAACTAGAATCATAATAATATATGGCTAATAATCCAAAAAAAAACAAAGCAATAAATAATAGCCTTTCATGAAAATTAATATATAAAGACATGCAAACATCAAAACATGCATATCTAAAGCAGAACGAATATAAACCTAACATAAAAATAAGAGCATTTATGCATACAATGTACATAATTCTACTTATGCATAAAATGTACATAATTCTACTTATATGTTAAAAACTAACAAATACTGAACATATATAATATGGCATCTCGTACCAAAGTAATTTGTAGCATTATCGGATTATTTAAATAAATGCCTAGCCTTCAATACTGGTTTCAATAGTATATTTCCATTCAACCCTTAATTGTAGTCCGCCTATAAGCTAATAATCCACTTGGTCTCATTTAACTCTGTTGTGTTCCTGGCATCCCCTAGTCATTGGCTAACATATACTACCTCAATTATATTAAATTTAAAAGTATGTTCAATAGAAGTAGTCATCATATGTTTGACCAGGGCATATTTGAAATTCTAAAATTATACAGTGGTTCTTTAATTCTGTCTTTGAAGCATCTATTCATTTTACCTGCATAGAATGATTTACAAATAGTGCAGTATGCTAAATAAATAATATTAAAGCTGTTGCAGTTTGTGTGTGCATTAAAGACAGATTTTCTGTCAATGGATGTATAAATTGACCTCTACTATCAATATAATTACAATAATTACAATCCCCACATGGTAATGTAATTCTTTTTATAAGCTCCATATGAGAATCTCTACTTTCATTATGATGACATAACAGCTATTTGATAGATTTTTTATTTTTGTATCTAAAATGTAGGTGTTCATTTAGAACTTGTTTAATTTTCTCATCTGTCATTAATATACCCCAGTGCTTACTTATAACATTTGTTATCTGTTGGACATTACTAGAATAAAACATCAAAAATTTCAAGGGTTTAGACATGTTATTGTGCTTAACATTAATAAGTCTTAAATCAGGTATTTTCTCAGAAGGACAACTTCATTCATTATTTGTTCCACTTGTTATATTTCATATCCTCCAACAACAAAGTTGATATGTGATATTAATCTAATTTCTGGAAACTAGAGAATATATATTTGTATCATGAAATAAATTAAGCATAGCCCCCGAGTTTTCCAAAGTGTCAAATAGGACCATGCCCCACCTTTGTCAGGTTTCATGATACGGACAGTATTTTCATGTTTTAACCTAAGCAATAATTGTCTTTATTATTAAAATTATAATGATATATTTTATTTTGATTATTACTGAGTAAATACATTTTGTCAGTAACTGCTTTTTCAGATATTTGCAAGGTGAGATTCAAATGTGGATTAAATATACTTCTTTTCTTAAAATTACTATTATTTGCACATTTCAATAAGGGACATATTTTCATATGGCCTCAAGGATCGGAAAGAAATGTTAATACCACTACTGCCCCTTTAGCATCAGCTCCAATGATTTCAGAGCAAAAAAACACCTTCAGCTCTAGAAAATTCAATAATTATGCCTGCTGAGTCACAGACTGTTCCAATAATCTTGGCTATTAGCATTACAGGGACTGGAGCCGTAAGTCCATCTTCAAAGCTGCAACATCATCCAACAACACTAGGTGGAGCCAAACCAAAGAACATACATCATCCGTTAAATGCAGAAGGCATTTTTCCTGGCCTACCAGCCCCTTTCAGGCTGCCTCAACCACAGAGGAGAGGGCGCCTTTCCAGTCAAGGCTGCAAGGGGAGAAAAACATCCTCAGAGGAAGAGAATTTTGTGGAAGTAACACGCTTCAAGAGGTATCAGCGTTAGTTCTTAATTTATCATCTGTTGAACTCACTGTACCACAAATCTTCTTCTTCTTTCGGCTTTTCCCGGTTGGGGGTCGCCACAGCGGATCACCATCCGCTCATGATTAGCAGTGGAGTTTTACGGTGTCGAGTTGCCAGCCTGGCACCCAACCTTCCACAGAAGGCACACACATGCACGCACTCATGCCTAGGGCCAATTTAGTGTGTCCAATCTGCCTACAGCATGTCATTGGGATGTAGGAGGAAACCAGAGCAACCGGAGGAAATTCAAGTAACCACAGGGAGAACACGCAGATGCCGAACAGAAGGCACCCCAGCCGAGGATCGAACTGGAGAACCTCTTGCTGGGAGGCGGCAATGCTAACCACTGCACCACCGTGGCCGCCCAACTCACTGTATCACAAATGAGTCTACTAAATAGAGGATTAAGTTTTGTGCCAGCTCGGCCTTCACAGGTTAGTGATGTAATTGTTGACATTAAACTTAATATTACTCCTTCCTTCTTGTACAGTAAAATGTCCAAAAATTCACAGCTGTTACTGTTTGTTTCATGTGTGAATTTCAAAACAGTTGTGGTATTGTCTGCAAATGCATATACCTCACTTGCATCTCCCTTCCAAAGAATTAAAATGCCATCCAAAAAATGCAAATATAACTGTATTTTGGACATATATACGGAAGGGAATACATATTTTGTTTCCCACTCCCCCAGTGCAAGGCTGGCGTAGTGGGTGCACACCTTGGTCTGCTTAGAAAAGTCACCTTCAAACAATATGTAGTTGTTTGATAACACCATCTCCATTGCCTCTAATAACAACCCTCTCCTAACCGTTTGTAATGTACTATATGTTCTTAGTCTGTTACCAAAGTATTCCAATCCTGTATTGTGAGGAACAACTGAAAAAAGGTTAGTGACATCAGTGGTTACAAATATGAATTCTTCATTACATTTTTTGCCCCTTATAATTTCTAAACAATGCCATGAGTCTCTTAGTATGTGTGGTATCTTTTAAACCACTTCTTTGCAAAGTACATCTACATAGGAAGCTAAAGTCTCTGTCTTGGAGTCAGCTGCCGCTACTATTGGCCTAAATGGTGGTTCCTGAATATTCTTGTGTATTTTGGGGATACCAAAAATCGATGGTATAATAGGCATGTCTACCATCAAATATTTATATTCTACTTCATTGATAATCCCCTCAACCAAGAATTCATACAGTTGCCAATCTATTTTAGCGTATGCTCGGTATACCTCATATTTAGAGACCCTTAGGTATGTTTCATCATCATTCAGAATTTCTTCCATTTTACATATATAATCCATATTATTCATGATAACCCCCCCGCCCTTGTCCAGTTTCATCACTCTATATTGGTTAGTAGAAGTCAGTTGTTTCAAACAAAGTTTTTCTCCTGAAGTCAAGTTATTCTTTTCCTTACCCTCGTGTTTTTATACATCTCCTTATTTGGTTTTTACATAATTGTTCAAATAACATTACTGCAGGATTACTGGGTAGAATAAATGTACTACTACTTTTTATTTTCAACACGAAGTCTACACTTGGGCTGGGGTTGTTTGCAAAAAATACTTTTAAATTCAGTTGTCTAGTGAATAGTCTAAGATTAATCAACAAACTACCTTTCTCACTACAAAATATCAGCACAAACCAAAAGCCTTTTTTAAACAATGAAAAAAAGTTGTCTGACATCTCTAGGGCAGTAAAATTATAAATGCAAAACCCTCCATCGTATACAAGTTTGCATTTTTGTACACTTAACTGTTCATCACACTCGACATCAAGTATTTCATCATAGCTATCTTGAAATATGTCAGTGTACACTTCTATTTCTTGGTAAATGCATACATTTTCATCAATCATAACATCTAGTAATGGCTCATTAGTCCCTTTTATTTGTTCTGCAAAAATACCAGTCATCACAACATTCCCCTCTAATTGTGAAACTGGTTGCGATATGAATTATTCCTCATGTTGCATTGTCTCCTTCCCCTTTCCCTCCATTGGTTTGCTTCTCCCCTCAACGGGGCCCATTGGTAATCCTGCTGGTTTGAATTTTGGTACTGTTTTTGGTAATGGTTTTTTAGACAGTCTGAGCTTCTCAGGGTGGGGGTAAAAAACAGTCATCATCAAGGCCATCATTTATTAATGTTCCTTCATCTTGATTTTGTTCCCTTTGCCCTTACATATTGTCAGACTCCACTGTCTCTCCAGTGTTTCTATCATTGTTATTGTTTTTCATTGTGTATGCCTTTTTTTCCACATATTCTTTAGTGTCTCTTACAATTTTACTTTGTTTTTTCTCAAGCCTAATTCTGACAAATTTATCAACGTCCATTCGGACTTTCTCAAAACGGGCTTTGTTAAATTCAAAAAGTAAGTCGCTCATTATACTAGCATGTAAAGCAGTGATTTCCTCCTTTAGTTTAGACAATTTTATGTTGTTATTATGAATAATAATGTGCATTAGATCCATACCTGTGGGATCGATTAAAACAGTGAGTTCCTGAAACGCTTCCGAGTCCTCTGTAATGCCCATAGGAAGCTTGAAAATCCTCAATCTTCTAGGGACCTGGTGCAGCTCAATAGACCGCTCCAAAAACACATTGTCCATTTGTAGGGATTTAAAACATTTAGAAAGTTTTCCAAATGCATGCATTTGACTGTTTAAACAGCCTGGACCAGCTCCATTCTCAACTAGTGGCAGTACATTCAAACTTGGTGAAACTAACCACGTGTCTAAATAAGACCGCACGTCACTGGTTGACTCGTTCAACCTGGAACTTCCAGAATTGCGGCTGTTACCCGCATTGTTCCCTGTACCAATTCTGGTGTCACTCCCATTCATAATGTTACTGCCGTTCATTCTTGGGTTACCATTAAAAGCCACTCGCTCGCCACTCAAGTTCGGTGGTGTATGTAAAGTCAAAAGTTCAGCCTGCGTGGATGATAAGGAGGCATTGATGCTGTCAGCTACATCTCCTCTACCATTCTCACGCATATGGCTGATAATCTGTTGTGAAATATCCAAATACTGTGCAAACAAATGATCCATCTCCTGAAGACCAATGTATGCCTCTTTTTATATTGGAAAGACAACTAGGATGCTTAAAGAATGGATCACACAGCATTTAGGTGACATTAGGAAAATTAATCTTTTTAATGCTTTAGCTAAGCATATATCTACCAATGAAGGGCATATGTCTGAATTTACAGTACTGCAGTTGATTGTAGACAATAAGAGGGAAGGTGATATAAATAATAGAGTAGAGCTAGCAGAAATGCAATGGATAGCTAGGATGCAAGCAGATATAGCATCGGGAATTAATGCTACTATAACTTTAAAATCTGCTTTGAGGAAGTGTAGATCACATCAATGACTTAATTGTTTTACTGGTCAGTTTTTATTGGCTGTTTTTATTATTGTCATGATGTTTAAATTTGTTTGTAATGGTTGTTTTATTGCTCTGAGGAAGCACATTGTGTGAAAGCGCTTATCCTGTTTCAGTTTTAATAAATTTTGCATGCTTTTAGCTGAGGTGGTTGCTTGGAGTTTTTGTTTTTCAAACTTATAAAATTGCTAGACTAGCAGATTTGTTTTGGCATGGATTTTTCTGAAAGATATGAAGTCTAAAACACAAATGTATATCATTATTTATTGACTTCAGTCCTCAGATCATCCCAGTGATTTACCAGAAAGTCACAAATTTTATGAGGAACAGACCAAAAATATAAGGCAAAAATCTGGACATTCTGTGAAAATCTGTACAATTGAGAGGTATGATTTCATGATCAAGAATTGATATGGGCCTATATGCTCTCCGATCCATTGCATCTTTTTCTTCTTTGGGTATTACTACCATTGTTGCTGTATTCCAGGATGGAGGAACACTTTATCTATACACTAATCACCTCATCTTGTATCCTTTTCCATATTTCAGTTTCTATCCCATCTATTCCTGGTAGCTGCCCTGCATTTTGATTCCTACCGGCTTCCTTTATTTATTCCTCGTTTATGTTCATAGGTTCATAGGTTAATTCTAGGCTATCTTCTCTTATAGGCCATTTCAAGTCTATCCAAACTTCCCAACCCAAACAATTAAACCCTGTACCTTGTGTCTACATGGAATACCCATTAACCTTTATGCCAACTCCCAACCACACATGGTCCTGTATATTATGCAGGATATGTGATCAATGGATTCACATGAAGAAACTCATAAGGTTGATACAAGCTGTATGGCAATCCCTCCATAATCTCAAAGCATGACTCTGTTTATTGAATTATAATGTTTTATTGTGTCTATATCACAACATTGACAGCTTAGGTTGTCGAATTCAAATTCATCGACACCTAAGCATCGAAAGCTAAAAACAGCAAACGGCCAAATCATTGAATTCTTTCCTAGGGAAAGAATTCACTTGGCCATCCACAAACAAAATAAACAAACACACCCAAACATAGTGGGGGGCTGTGCCCCCCACACACCACTAACTAAATATACCAACTCCGAGACTGCTCTACATTGGAGAAAGGGGAAATACCCAAGAATGGCCATGCAAATTGTTTCCCGCGGAAAGAATTTGATGATGTGGCCATTCACTATTTTAAGAGTTCAATGCTTAGGTGTCAATGAATACATATTCAACAACCTAAACTGTTGAACAAATCAATAGGGAACCATTTTATTGTTATTAGATTACTCAGAGGTTCCCTATTGAAATGTTGGCACTCAAAATGCCGAATACAGAGAAGCCAGAAATAAATGACTGAAAACGCTGGATAAGAGCAAATATCAAACATTACTTTTCTCCTTCAAACTTCTTTTTGCAGGGGGCAAGCCATATCTCTGAGAAAAAGGAATATTCCAAGAAATGGCATCTTGGACTTAGTGTATGTAAGTCCATTCTTTCACCCATTCAGTTACTGCATTTCTCGACTCATTCTAGCAGTCGGTATTATGGAGATAACATAGTGGACTTCTAATGGTCATTCTGCTATCTGCTAAATATAGTGGGTAGGATCTCTTTTGCAGAAGGTTGATGGTAAGTGTATTTGAGAGAAGAGTTCCTCTGACCAGAACAGGTAGCCATTTCATTTTTTGTTTAGCAGTACAATGAGGTTTCCTATTGTTGGAAAGGTAATAAATCTAAGCATTTTGTTTTCTGATCCTTGAATAAGGGTAACATTTTGAGTGGAACATAGGATTGTAATAGTTGGACTGTATTCTACTCTGGGAAACAAAATATTATTAGCAAAAGAAGGCCTTGTTTCAAAGGTCAGTAAGTGTGAAATTTTATATGATATATTAACTTGCCTTAAAAATCTGTTCATTTGAGACTCATGCAAGTTGTTGGGACCAAGTATGGTAAAGGTCCACTTGGAAAGATAGCTGGTAAATCATTGCAGTACATTAGAGGAGTAACCTGTCTCAGCAAGTTTGTGAAACACAGAGTGATCCACAGTATCAGAAGCGCTCTTTAAGTGTTTCCACCAGTTATATACCTTGTCATATATTTGAACACATATGCTCTGTAAATAAATAAATAGATGATGTACTCTAAAATTAGGTCAAATGCAATCTTTTCCAAGAGTTTTATTTTAGTAAGGGAAATAATCTGAGACAGGCTGATAAAGTGCTTCAGCATGGAATGGGGCTACTTATGCTTTCTAGCAGCTTGTTTTAACATGAAATATAGGTTATGTGTGTCTTTTCAAGAGTTTTATTTTAATAAGGGAAAATTGAGACAGGCTGATAAAGTGATTCAGCGTGAAATGGGACTACTTATGCTTTCTAGCAGCTTGTTTTAACAGGAAATATAGGTTCTGTTTGTGTTTGTATTATCTATAACTCCTATGGAGTTTATTTAACCAGATCTGCTGCTGTTGTTTTCTTTCTTTTTTGTCTAATACTGTTATTTGGGCTGGGAAAATTCTAACTTGCAGAGAATGTTAATATAAGGATTCTGATTTTTTTGGAGATGTCTTCAAAAACTGAAACTTATACTAAACTAGAGCTGTTGTTCCCTTTTTCTTTCTCTTTACTTGAGACTGTTATTTGGACTAGGGAAATTCTAACTTGTACAAAAAGTGAAACTAAGGCTTTCAGGATCACAAGCTTGTTGGACTTTATTTTCATCTCATCCTGAGGTTTCAGTCAAGTACAACAGTTAATTAGAAATAAGAACAGTGTGTGCAGTTATTTTATTTTTTCCTTCAGTCTATATGAATAAAACATTTTACTTTTCCTTATGCAACTGCAAAACTGGATTGTATTTAATCAGATATTTTTAAACAGAAATAATTTTCATTTGTTCATTTATAAAATCTAGTTGGTGATTGTCTTATTTTATTAATAAAAGGAATTCTCACAGCTGGTGTTTAAATAACTTTTTGAAGGGAGACTTCTTCTTTCGGCTTTTCCCGGTTAAGGGTTGCCACAGCAGATCACCTGTCCGCTCATGATTGTCAGTGGAGTTTTACAGTGTTGAGTTGCCAGCCCGGTGCCCAACCTTCCACAGAAGGCACACACATGCACACACTCAAACCTAGGGCCATTGTAGAGTGTCCAATCCACCTACAGCATGTCTTTGGGATGTGGGAGGAAACCGGAGCACCCGGAGGAAACCCACATGACCACAGGGAGGACATGCAGACTCTGCACAGAAGGCACCCCAGCCAAGGATCAAACCAGAGAACCTCTTGCTGTGAGGTGGCAACACTAACTGCTGCACCACCAGGGCCGCCCTTTTGAAGGGAGACTAACAGCTATTATAAAAGTGTATTTGTTAGTTTGTTCAATGGAATACTGTTCAGTAACTGAGATCTTGCTAATCAAGACAAACTCAAAAGTAATTAGGAACAAAAATGGACCTATTTAAAAATATATATTATTCACTTAGAACATATAATAAATAAGATTCATATTAAAATGCACTTTTCAAGGAAAGGAAAATATGTAACTTTGATGACTGGCATTATTGTGCTGTTATATTCACAAGATTTATCAGGTAGAAAGTGTACAGGAGAAAGGGAAATTTACATTTAAAAAATCAAAAACCAAAAAAGCTAAATTGTAATAAAAATAGGAGGAAACAAAAAGAAATGTAGCAAATGTGGAAAAAACAAAAAAAGAAGTATGTCCTGCACTGTAGTCTGCATGTAAAAATTCCCACAGACAGGGCACTGGGCAAAAATGTATCAAGGCAAATCAGTGAGAGCGATTACTGAATAAGAGGAACATAATGACACAAATTTCCTTGGTCATTGAGTAAGCCAGATAGAAGCAAGGCCTAAGGACAATTCAGCTTTTTACTTGGGCCACTTCAGTGAAGTCTAAAGTTAATATGAAGGCTTATACTTGTATGGTGAGTGAAATGATTTTCAACATGCCTATTCTTAAGAAAAGATCTCTAGTAGTACATTGCCAAAAAATCCCAGTGGTCATCCAAATTGTTGCTATAGCTGTAGGTCAACATCAAGTAAAAGAGAAACAATATCCTTTCTTCGCTTACTGGATTCACAGTCCAAATGCAGCCATCTTAAATAGTCCATCTTTGCCTGGGGAGACTGGGCTGGTAAGAAGGTTACTTCATTTGCTAGATATTGTTTAAAGTTCCCATTTTAATTGCTAGTCATCCTAATAACATTCAAAGGAAAATTATTGGTTTTCTGAATTATTCATATAAGTTGCAGTTGACATTAGGATGAAGGAGCATGACGTATTTTCAGAGGGGTATTGAAAAAAATTAAGCCTGCAGGATAACAAATAATAAGGAAAAGTGTGTTCTTACACAGAAGCAGTTATTCATTCTGTAACATCTGTGATGAGCCTGAGGTCACACAAGACCCAGTAAATGTATAAACTAGTAAACAGACAGCAAAACAATACAGTCTGTAGGGAGTATAGTAATTTCTAGACAGAATAAACTGCCCAGGTAAATATGAAGCCATTGAACTTTTAAAAAATAAGTGCCTGGGCATTGGAATATATCCATGAAACTGTGTTTGAGCAAATGAAAGGACTGTTAACACCATATCCATTCCTCAATTACAATGACTCTAACATAGCCTTTGCTGATTCAGTAGATGCCAGTAAGTACAGAATTTGTGGTGTTCATCTCTATCTCAGCAAGGAAGAGTTAAAATTAGTGACATATTGTTCCATAAGACTCACACAAGCAAAAACTAAATATGGTCAGATCAGGAAGGAATGCATGGCATGTATACGGGTGTGTTACAATTTTACGTAGTAGTTGGTCAGTTTTAAGCTAGTGAATGATCATGGTCCAGTCATTCTCATGAATAATAGCATGGGTCTGTGTCATCAACAACTTCTGATGTGTCATATGAGATTTCAGCGAGCAACAAAATACGCAACTGGAAAATCTCCTGTTGTGGTATACACATTGTCTTAAAGACTCTTGAAAAACATTGAAAAACTGCCTAATACTCATCTAGATAGTGACTGTTATATTGCATCTGTTAATGAAGGGATACCATCTACTCAAAGAAAGACAGGGTGCATCCAAGCCTTTTCAGCAGTTGATGATCAGCTACAAAGTATTGATAAAATTATTACTCTTTTTAAATTGTAATTTGAATATCATTTGTACAAAAATATTTCTTCTTGTTTATCATTGTACTTTTTTGTACCCGGTTCATGCCTAAAAGGGGTCAGTAGACCAGCTCACCTCTCCATTGCATGCATTGTAAATAAATAAATAAATAAATAAAAGCTAGAGAGAGAGATACTACTGTAACTGGAGCTCTTTCCACTGAAAAGTGAACCTCCATAATAATGATACTTCTGTCATGAGAAGTCATAACTTTAATGATGCTGATCATGAAATTGTGAAATGATATGTCTTTCAGAAATTACACAAGGGGTATCAGGTGCAGATAAAATGCCAGTGCTTCAGTGTGGTGAACAGGACTCTCATCAGATACAGTATAATTGGGTCTATATTATATCATCAAACGCTTAAAAAAAGCGAACGCTGATTGATCGACCTAATTTAAGTGAAAGCTTACAATCTCGAACTGTCAGATCAGCGATTTTTTTCCCAGAGAAAAAAATCGCTGATCCAAAACACATACACACAACGCAAGCACACCAAACAAACAGAAATCCACACACATACACCTAAAATCTGATACCTAACCCTACACTAAACTATGCACACACCACTAACTACCCACTTACCTTAACCCAAACCCTAACCCTAAGGTCCGTCACTATCGCACACTCACCTCACCCGCCTCCCTAACCCTAACTCACTTAAATCCGCCTAACCCTCATGTCCACTCAATCACACACACACCTAACCCGAGCCCTAACCCTAACTCACCTAAATCACCCTAACACTCACATCCACACAATCGCACACTTACCTGAATCTGACCGGTAACTTTCCACCATAACACTGAAAATACCGAAGCAACAGAAACGGACAACCAAATTCTTTCCCTAGGAAAAAATTCGAGTTTCTGCTGCTTCGATATTTTGCAGTTTCGCGAAAATATGTTAGATCAATCAGCGTTCGCTTTTTTAAGCGTTTGAGGATATAATATAGACCCGTATAATCAGCAAAGTTATATCATGCTGCCTGCATTTATATGATACCACCAGTCTTGTGAATTGAGAAGAAAGCTTATGAAGGAACCCCCAATTACTCTGGACCTGTTTGAGCATAATTAATGAATCTGCCATGTCATCATCGACTGTTGCTTAAGGTTTGCTGAAATTCTTCACTTGTCCTAATCTATAAGTGCTGAGGTTGCCTGAAGTTTGCTCTATTCTGTAAGTCATTTTTAAACAAGTGTCTGATGTTTTCACCAAAATTAAGTTTACAAAGTATGTTAAATAAAAGGCTAAGGCATGCTGTCTGAAAGGCCTGAGTTATAGCTAGAAACATGCCTGCAATAATGAGGTCAGCACTAATGCTACTGCAAATGGCATTGGATACTGACAGAAGTGCAGTTTGAGGAGTGAAGAAGTTGCTGAAACCACGTTGTTGGTCACAATGCAGTCTACAGCTACTTATGCGTTTAAACATCTGCTGAGAGATTAGCTTTTAAAACACTGTTGTAATGGATACAGCTTTAAACTTGGTCTGCAGTCTTTAAATTGGAAAGGGGAGAAGTGAAATAATAATTGTGCATGACCTTGGGTGAGGATATACCTATGGTAATAGAATGTTTAAAAATATGCATGAGACGTTTTGCAATTTTTTTTTTTTTTTTGATGATAGTTCAAGGAATTTGAGCTGTAGCTTGCTGAATTTTCACCTTCTGTGTTAAGTTTGGAAAGTAAAGATCTAGTCTGTTTTTCAGTCATGGCTGCAAAATGAAAAGTTGCAGCATAATTTACTAAATGGTAAAGACTTCAGGGGGAGTGTAATTTTGGCGAGGGGTGATAAGAAAATGCATTGGTAATATCATATATGGTAGAGATGAAATTTGAGCAGGGGTTATTTGATAGGTTATTGGTGTTAACAGAGCTGTCAGTAATGTCACCTGTTAAAGTATTTTCTTTCTGTTTAGGTTGAGATAGGAGAGCATTTTACCATTGCCTGCAGTATAAGGCTTTTGTACTGTTGTTGAGAATTTTGGCTGCATAACTGAGAGTGTGTTGATGAAGTAATCTAGTACTGTTATGGGATTAGTTTGAGAGTTCAGAGTACCTCAGTATGCAATACTAAGATAGTTGTCGAGTTATGTTTACTTGTTTTGAGGAAAGGTTGTCAGGAATCATGACTACGGGATATTTTTTAGCTTTAAAGGACCATGTGGAATGTAGTGGACAATGGTCACTGACGGAGTTGGCAGAATGTCAACATTTACACATCTTTGTTTTATATTTGTTATAATAGCAATAGTTATGTGGGTTTTCAGATGATATATATCAGTGTTCAAGTCCATGGGTGTTTAGCATTCTACAGAATTTTGATTCTTTTAGACCATTAACATTTAGACAGAAGTCTCCTAATATAATGGCATTTTTTTATTTAATTGTGTGAAAAGCATCTCATTGATTGCGTTCTGAATCATGTTGATTGAGGAGGGTGGTGGAATGCATAAAATACTTAGAAAGAGGTTTGGGTAATTGCCTAAGACTATGTGACTTAGTATCCAGTTGGGGATTTTGTTATTTTGGGATAAAGTGGTGGTGTGGCTCACAGTTGTAAAGGAATTGTTGCATTTAATTAGTAGCAGCTATAATTTTCTTTTATGAGTATTGGGAGGCATTAACATCTTTTGCACAAGTTTCTGAAAAGCAATAATACACAGTTTATGTAAAGAAATCCATGCTTCTAAGAGATTCCATTTGATATTGATAGAGCCGGGGTTGAGGTTTGCTGTTTTTGATGGTGTATTATTGTAGATTATTTGTGTAGGGGGATTATTGCTGTTGGAATTTGTTTGCAGACCTGTGTTAAGATGGACATTCCAGGCACGTCTTACCTTTTATGCAAGGTAGAAAAGTCTGTAGTGAATAGTACTAAATTTGTGTAGCGGTGATACGGTACAGTGGAGGTAATACACTTGCAGGATATTCTGTCTTCTTATAAGATGGGTTAAATATTTTAGATAACCTTTGTATAGCTGATACATACTTCTTGTAATTTGTGAATTATTATAATTTGTTTCTCGTGTGGGGTTACATAGAAGGTTGTCAGACAAGTAAGGAAGGAGGAGGATGCTACAACGATTGTGATGCATTGGAGATGCTAACTGCATTTAGACTGCAATAAGACAATACCGTCATCTCCCCAACAGAGCATACCAAACTACTTGGTGTTGAGATTGATAACAATCTCAGATTTGACACACATTTCTCTTACCATAAAAAAAGGTTCACAAAAACTAGGTGCATTGTACAGAAACAAACAATTCCTCACCAAGACAGCCAGAATTTCTGCTGCCAATTCCCACCTAAGCTCCAGTTTACTCTACGCCTCTCCTATACTTACCAACCTTAGACAAACAGACCTAAACAGGCTCAAGGCTTACTACAATAAAATTGCTAAGTTTGCCACTGGTGCATCTTATTGCAGCCACCACTATATCTCACTTAGAGAACTTGATTGACTTGAACTCCCTCACCTTCTTCACCTGAAGCAACTGTTCCTTGCCCACAAGTTAGTAAACCATCCTCTTAAAGTCTCATTCCTTCAAAACCTTCTCCAGCCCTACTGCTCCACTAGACCTCTATGCTCCAGCAGCAAAGATCTACTTCTAGTGACCAAACCCAAGTACTCAGCAGAAGAAGTATTATTCTCCTGCGTCATATCCAGATTATAGAACAATCTGCCCCCCCCCCCCGCTCTATAACCACACTACCTTCTTGCAATCACTTCAAGACTGCACTAAAACTCACATAATAAGTCTCTGGCACCAATCCTGACTAGTAACTCTCCTTTTACCTCCTCTTCCTCTCCGCCTCCCCTCCCCTAGCCACAGTGCCTTGCACCATCTGATCATTGCATTCCTTCCTCTGCAGGCTCTGGCTCACCCTTTACCCTCCCCTTCCCTCCTCACTCAATCTCTCAGACCTGTTATAACATGCCTAACTACCTAATTTCATCTCAACTCCAAATACATATCCAACTGACTTACACCTAGCTTCCTCTCACTACCATGTATACTACTCACTCAGTCTCCTCTCTTACTCCTCTATCTTCCCCTTCCATCCCATTAGCCCTTCTAGCTTGTTCCACCTTCATGTGGAGCTTCTGCTTTACATCTGTTTGAGTTTAGAGCAATATTTGTATATAAGATTTAGGTATATGAGTTTAGAATAGTATCTGTTTGAGCTTAGTACCTTAGTTGCCTTCCTTTTACAATTTGGTTCCTTTCCTGATAAAATTAATGGGATGCAGTGTTAATAAGCAAACGGCGGTGCAGTCAAGCCTCACTTCTCCTCGGTTCGTCCCTTGGTGGGTGCCTGGGGTTGCCCCTTAGCATTGATGTCCTGATGTCCCTCCTGTGGTCACACGTCCGGTGGCTCCGGCTTCCTCCCACATCCCAAAGACATGCTGCAGGTGGATTGACACTCTTAAATTGGCCCTAGGTGGTTAATAAGCAAACATTAGATGTTAAGAAATAGGATATTATCTTATGTAAATATAAGTGGATTAAATTTAGTTTCTGCAAACCACTTTATGAATTAATTCATCGGGAATTAACTACAAGTGTATTTCATTGAAAGGTATATTTCAATTACAAATTAACATTATTAGTGTTTTACAAAATGTTGGTTAGCATTGCCGCCTCACAGCAAAAGGTTCTCCGGTTCGATCCTCGGCTGGGGTGCCTTCTGTGCGGAGTCTGCATGTCCTCCCTGTGGTCACGTAGGTTTCCTCCAGGTGCACCAGTTTCCTTCCACATCCCAAAGACATGCTGTAGGTGGATTGGGCACTCTAAATTGGTCCTAGATGTGAGTGTGTGCATGTGTGTGCCTTCTGTGGAAGGTGGGGCACTGGGCTGGCAACTCGACACTGTAAAACTCCACTGCCAATCATGAGCGGACAGGTGATCCACTGTGGTGACCCCTAACTGGGAAAAGCCGAAAGAAGAAGAAGAAGTGTTTTACAAAATGTTATAAATAAGATAGCTATAGAGGCTAAACAGCTGATTTTCTAATATTAGATTATGTGCTTATTACCAAGTGGCAAAAGCACACTTTGCCTGAGACATAAAAATATGTGGATGAAAGCATTAACTTAGTACTTTCAAATAAAAAGTGGATGAGCAGAGGCTTTGTCAGTTTCTTTGTTTATAAAATCGTTTTTCAAATTTTAACAAGGTCTGCACAGGTGGCAAACATTTTTTTTTTTTACATTTTTTTCATTAGATACTTAAAGTGACACACACTGAAAGGCAAACAGCAACTGGCTGGGTCAGAAGGTGCAGTTCTCCATGAGATTTATTAGCATTCTGCAGAGCACAGCACAGTGCAGCACTTGGGCTGAGCATATTACAGATTAATATTCAAACGCTTTGGTTCACATGCTCAGAAGGCATCAATAGGACATGAATGAAAATGTCATTGCCAGGGCTATACAATAGATAAGCAACACAGTGTTACAATCTAACAACTGGATGTGTGTTTACAGCGCAAAGACTTATGTACCAGCATCTATGTCTGCACCTATATTACCTGGTAATGTACTGTATATCATTGTGATAGTAAAATGCTGTACCCAGTTGTGAGTGCATGATCTTATGTTGCACATAAATGGAAGCCACCTAACCAGTGCTTATGTCTATCTCTGCTTTAAAAGGAAAGGATAAGTTTTGACATGAGCTGCACACACATAGGTTGTCTTCCTTTTAGTTCTTCCCTTCTGATCTCAGCTGCTTTTATGATAATTCCCACTTGAGACCAAGTGTAAAATATTTTACATACTCGGCATTTGTTATACATTTGAATAACTTAACCGAAAAGGACATCTCCACATATTACATTAATATAATATGTATCAACAACCTAAACTAAAATATTGCCTTGGTCTGTGATGCATTTTCAGAGCTAGATTATGTTTCATTGCAGTGTATGATATAATCATAAAATATGTATTCTGAGGACAAGATCGTTTAACCATTGTAAAGGTTGTAATTCTAAACCACGATTGCTCATTCCAGCTCATTTTGTTGTATGCAATAGCAATGACTGCTTTCTTTGTATTGTTTTACTGTGCAGATCATTTTCCAGTATAAATACAGACAACCCGTAATAAAGGTACTGCTCACAATCCCATACTGTCTACAGATGCCAGGGATTAAAATGTAGATTACATGCATAGCCATCATGCAAATGTTGCAAAGTCTAAATGTGCTCGGTGTACTATTCTACCTGAATTCTGTGATTTGGTCACAGTTTCTGTATAATTCATCTTGTCATTATTCAGATTAACTTGAAAATGTCTCCAGGTCATGGCTGAAATGAGTCTTCAGACCAGCCTTCCTGTTCAGTTAGCAAATAACAAATAAATAAACAAAATAAATAAATTAGTTAATATATATTGAATGTCATTCCTCTGCCTGGCTGTGCTGTCATGAAGCTGGCAGCTGCATCATTCTGCTTCATGTGTTGATTTAACTTGCCATATACAATGTTGTAGTTGTTGCATTAAGCTCCATTTTCAGCTAAAACATACCAGCTAGTTTAATGTGTTAAATCAGTGTGCTGCTGAATGCCAAGATTATTCTGTTTGCTGATGATACCAGGAATAAACTAGTGACTGTGGTTAAATAAGCCTGTCTCTAGGAAACAGTGGTGTAAATTGGAGAGAAGGTCACTAGGTACCAATAATGGATTGGATATTTGCCATTGTCAGAACATTGCTACTAACAGTATTCTGACACTGTATTACCATAGAGGGTGATGTCAAGAGAATTTGAAAGACAGAAAACACTATTTTTTTGTGATTACAGTATAAATTCTTATTCTATCAGTTTGACATCATCATCATCATCACATCCCCTTTTCTCATGTCACATGTGATCAGTGTGCCATGTGAACTGTCTCCACCTCTCTTGAATTGGTGCCACTCTCCCACCTTCTTTCTGAGCATACGTCTCAACTGTAGATTTTCACAGAATGCCAGGATTGTGGCCTCACATTTTTGATCCATCTTTCATAAAATTGTGGTTTTCTGGCAAATTAGTGGTAAATCATTAAAGACTGAAGTCAGAAAATAATGGCAGACGTTTGAGTTTCACACTTCATATCTTTCAGACAAATTCATCCTAATGTAAGATCTCAACTCTGTAGGTTTGTAAGAGCAATATTTAAAAATTGTCCTGATGGATAATTATATTTATTTAGTTAATATTTGGGCCTTTGTCCCACTTTTATTTATAGATTTGTCCAGATTTCTTGCTATAAGAGGTTGAGAGGTATGTTTCTGAATCATGCCTGATTGCCATAGGTCTTCTCTAATACAGTCCATCCATCACTTTGTTGGATTTCCTCATTTCCTCTTGCCTTTTTCCTGCCTTTCCCAAATCCTCTTCACTAAATCATCTTCTGCTTTCCTGTACATGTTGCCCAAGCCACCATAATCTATTCTCTTTGACCTTCTCTGCTACTTTGGCTTGTGCTCTGATGTCATAATTTCTTTGTCTGTAACACAGTGTGTATCCTACCACCCATCTCAGTCATTTCAGCTCTATCAGTTCTAGCTTCCTCAACTGCTTTGCCTTCATTGTCCAGGTTTCTGTACCATACACAAGTACCGGTTGCACCATTGTTTTGTACACCTTACTTTTCAACTTCTGTGGCATTCTTGTATCATACACTACACCTGACTTTCTATGCCAGTTGGCTGCAGCCCCACTAATTTGAGCTTTGATCTTCTCATTTAGACTTTCTTTTTCCTCAACCATCTATCTAGGATGCAATTCTGTCTCTTGTACCCATGAACTCCTCCTTCCAGTCATTACATAAATTTCACATTAGTAAGTGAGGAGGGAGAGATACACTAAATGGCAAATGATAACATTATCCCGTGAATTAGTTCTCATGTACTTCTACCACTGCACCCATCTGCTGCTTAATATCATGTTCCCTTTTCTTCATTCATGAATAAGACCAAAAAATAAATACCTCCACCTGATTTATCTCCTACCATTTCAATTACAGAGAGCAATTCATTATTTTCCTTGAAAGATCCATGACACCCGTGATCCCACCCCCATGTGGGTTGTTTACTCTCAACAGGAAGGTGTCAGCAGTCATTTGCAGCAAGACTAGGTCCTGGGTTCTCCTACTCTTTGGTATATTACTTTGCTGGCATGACATATCAAAGGACTGTGTTAACCAATTTTTCTGATGATTGCAAACTGAGGGCAGTTATTTAATCAAATTCTAATGTTCAAATTCCCTAGCAAGAACTAGACCAAACACATATTCGGTATGTTAATCATGGGTTTATCCTCAATGTCAAGAAATGAAATATATTTTTTTGGTAAAGCTGGCATCACTACTGCTTACCATGTAGATAACATTCCACTTAAATGTGACATGGTCATCATAGACTTGGGTACTTATGCTGATAACAGACTCTCCTTTGGCCACCATGTCTCAGTGGTGGTTAGAAAATCCTTCCACCTTGCATAATGTATACTTCATCTTACTTCCACAAGGCTCAAAGATGTCATAGAATCATTCTATACCTCCTTTATTAGGACCATCATTGAATTCAGTGCTCTCTTTAGCATGTCCCTTTCTAAGCACCTTAACCAACATGAGATGCCTCAACATTTCCTCACTGAAAAGATCTCTTATATCAGTACCCTGAGCTACTCTAATACAATAAAGCTACACCACTTTACTCAGTGTCACATGAGAGGGGATTGCTCCTTAACCTTCCATGCTGAGAGGGCATTCCTCCTTAACCTTCATCTACTCAGTGTCATATATATTCCTGAGAGAGGATTTCTCCTTAACCTTCCTCTACTCAGTGTCATATTTATTCCTGAGAGGGGATTTCTCCTTAACCTTCCTCTACTCAGTGTCATATATATTCCTGAGAGGGGATTTCTCCTTAACCTTCCTCTACTCAGTATCATATATATTCCTGAGAGGGGATTTCTCCTTAACCTTCCTCTACTCAGTGTCATATAGATTCCAGAGACAGGGTTTCTCCTTAACCTTCCTCTACTCAGTGTCATATATATTCCTGAGAGAGGATTTCTCCTTAACCTTCCTCTACTCAGTGTCATATATATTCCTGAGAGGGGGTTCCTCCTTAACCTTCCTCTACTCAGTGTCATATATATTCCTGAGAGGGGATTTCTCCTTAACCTTCCTCTACTCAGTGTCATATATATTCCTGAGAAGGGGTTCCTCTTTAAACTTCCTCTACTCAGTGTCATATATATTCCTGAGAGAGGATTTCTCCTTAACCTTCCTCTACTCAGTGTCATATATATTCCTGAGAGGGGGTTCCTCCTTAACATTCCTCTACTCAGTGCCATATATATTCCTCAGAGAGGATTTCTCCTTAACCTTCCTCTATTCAGTGTCATATAGATTCCAGAGAGGGGATTTCTCCTTAACCTTCCTCTACTCAGTGTCATATATATTCCTGAGAGGGGATTTCTCCTTAACCTTCCTCTACTCAGTATCATATATATTCCTGAGAGGGGGTTCCTCCTTAACCTTCCTCTACTCAGTGACATATATATTCCTGAGAGAGGATTTCTCCTTAACCTTTCTCTACTCAGTGTCATATAGATTCCAGAGAGGGGGTTTCTCCTTAACTTTCTTCTACTCAGTGTCATATATATTCCTGAGAGGGGATTTCTCCTTAACCTTCCTCTACTCAGTGTCATATATATTCCTGAGAGGGGATTTCTCCTTAACCTTCCTCTACTCAGTGTCATATAGATTCCAGAGAGGGGGTTTCTCCTTAACCTTCCATACTACAAATGATAAAGCACTTTTTGAACTCCTTTTCCTAATCAGAAGCAGTGGTAAAGCAAACACCTGCTCTAGACTCCTAAACCTATGTCTACACTACCACATCAACATACCCAAATGATGCGACAAGTATCTAACCAAGTGTATTCCCTATCTGTGGAATAGACTTCCCTTTCTTTTTTGGGTTTTATAATTTGCACTCTGATTCCTCACATCTCTATTGAAACTTTCTTCCCCACCCCCCTCATTGTGGTTTCTATTGCTTGTGTGTTGTTAACTCAAGGTTCCCTTAATTTGAACTGTTAATAGCAGCAGTCTGCATTTAAAGTGGAACAGCCTTACAAGACTATCTGCAAATATAAAGAGCTGAGTATATTTTTCTGTACTATTCTGTTTTATAGAGCTAAATTGTTGCTTAGATATCTGCTGTCTTAGTGTTCTGCAAATATACAGAGATCAGTATATATTTTTGGGTTTTATAATTTGCACTCTGATTCCTCACATCTCTGTTGAAACTTTTCCCTACTCCACCTCCCTGTTCTGGTTGTAGTTTAAATTTGGTGACTTTTGCAGTGCCCGCCCCACTGTAGATTTGATCTAGGACACTCCCCCAGTCCCATCTCTTTACCGCATTCTACCTAATAAACCCTTTCTGCACTTGCTTTTAGTCCTTTTTAATTTAATTATATTTTTTTCAAACTGTGTGTGGACTAATATTGCTACATACTCAAGTGTGCCAGCTTGCACTGCATGTGAATTGTTTTTACTACTGTTTTTGCTACTTTTCTGAAAAAAAAAAAATTGTAAGCCTGTTTTCTACCTTTCCTGTAATTAGTGTTCCAGATACAGATTTGTTGTATCCAGGACTATTTGTAAGCTTCTGAGCCCCCCAAGCCTTTCTGTGTTGGAGGGAAGCCTTCTAGCTTATCAGTGGGAGTGGTAAGCACTAGGTAGCCTGTCTACCACATAAGGAGTGGTTCTGGCCCAGAATTTGTAGTTATTGGCCATTTGGGTGGTCTTCCATCTCTCTCAACTTTCTGATTTGAAGGCCTGCATTTGCACTTGTTTCTGTCCTGTAACTCCTGGGCCCATCTCATTTGCTCACTCAAAAAAAAAAAAAAAAAAAAAATCTGATTTTACTGTATTTGTGTTTCTTCCTATTTTATTTTGCTTTTGCGTCATCTTAAAATTACTCAATTGTATTTATTACTGCTTGGTGTAACTCATTCTAAGCCTTTTAGTTTAAGCACTTGGGCTTCAGACCAGTTGTTTTACATTAGGAAGGTTTGTGGTCTGCACTGTGGTGGCAGGACATTTAGCTTACATCCTTCTAAGTTGGGAACTGCTAATTGAGGGCTCAGTGTCTGTTATTCTAAACATGTATTAATTTTGTTTTAAGCACTTGGGCTTCAGGCCAGTTATTTTACATTAAAAGGGTTTGCGGTCTGCACTCTTGTGGGAGGAGAGGCTGGACTCTGCCCTTCTAGCAGGGAATTTCTGGTTAAAGGCTTATAGTGCCTGCATATCTAAACTGCTTCTTACTGAAATTGGTACACCTTCTTTGCTGTAGCATAGACTAGATCCAGGCCTGCTGAATCTAGCTTTGTTTGTATAACCTGAGCACTAATCCAGGCATTCTTTAAAGTATTCAATTGTATTTATTACTGCGTGGTAGTAACTTGATTAAAGTGTAGCTATAATTCTAAGTCTTTTGGATTAAGCACTTGGGCTTCAGACCAGTTGTTTTACATTAGGAAGGTTTGTGGCCTGCACTGTGGTGGCAGGACAGGTAGCTTACATTCTTCCAAGTTGGGAACAGCTGATTGAGGGCTCAGTGTCTGTTGTTCTAAAAGTGTATTCATTCTGGTTTAAGCACTTGGGCTTCACGCCAATTGCTTTACATTAAGAAGGTTTGTGGTCTGCACTGTAGTGGCAGAACAGGTAGCTTACATCCTTCTTAGTTGGGAACTGCTGAATGAGGGCTCAGTGTCTGTTATTCTAAAAGTGTATTAATTCTGGTTTAAGCACTTGGGCTTCAGGCCAGTTATTTTACATTAAAAGGGTTTGTGGTCTGCACTCTTGTGGGAGGAGAGGCTGGACTCTGCCCTTCTGAGCTGGGAATTTCTGGTTAAAGGCTTATAGTGCCTGCATATTTGAACTGCTTCTTACTGAAATTGGTACACCTTGTTTGCTGTAGCATAGACTAGATCCAGGCCTGCTGAATCTAGCTTTGTTTGTATAACTTGAGCACTAATCCAGGCATTCTTTAAAGTATTCAATTGTATTTATTACTGCTTGTTAGTAACTTGATTAAAGTGTAGCTATCATTCTAAGTCTTTTGGATTAAGCACTTGGGCTTCAGACCAGTTGTTTTACATTAGGAAGGTTTGTGGCCTGCACTGTGGTGGCAGGACAGGTAGCTTACATCCTTCTAAGTTGTGAACTGCTGATTGAGGGCTCAGTGTCTGTTATTCTAAAAGTGTATTAGTTCTGGTTTAAGCACTTGGGCTTCAGGCCAGTTATTTTACATTAAGAAGGTTCGTGGTCTGCACTCTTGTGGGAGGAGAGGCTGGACTCTGCCCTTCTGAGCTGGGAATTTCTGGTTAAAGGCTTATAGTGCCTGCATATTTGAACAGTTTCTTTCTGAAATTGGTACACCTTGTTTGCTGTAGCACAGACTAGATCCAGGCCTGCTGAATCTAGCTTTATTTGTATGCTGCTTGTTTGTTTGCTTGTTATTTCCCTGAAATGCTAATTCCACCTAAAACGTGGCTTTTTAGCGCTTCTGTGGATCCCTAGTGATATCTGCATTGCTTACTGTACTTATTTCCTTGTTTCACTTGAAAGAAAGTTACTATTTGTCGTTTTTGCATTTAAGTTACCTGTAACACATTGCATTTAAGTTACCTGGCACTTGCTCACTAAAGAAATTATATAAGTCAGCACTAAAATATTAAAAGTACTACACCCTCACAAACTCCCCTTGAGTACCTTGTTCCCCATTGGCCCTTTTTTTTTAATTATAAAGAAATTCCCAATACTATTCTAACATGTCCAAAGGTCAGTTGTCAATCTCCTCTCCAGTCCAGTTAGTGAATCTGGGAATCATGAGGCAATGTTACAACTGTCTCATGTACACAGACAACCCTCTCCTCCTCCCAACAAATTCCAACACATGTGAGAGATGCAACCATATAGCCATACTGGAGGCTAAGCTCTCTCAACTCAGTACTGGCGAAACCAGTCAGGAGGAGAAGGAAACCACACTCACTACAATTCCAGTCTCACATAGACCTACCACAACAGCAAACCAAACACATAAACACACAAAAACATATTCAGAGGCTCTAAATAAAAATCTGCCTAAGCAGCAGAGACCTCCAAAGCAGACACCCAGGCAACCGCTACCCCAAAACAAAACACGTGCAACACATAGCTCACAAAGCCAGTGTGCCGAACAGTCACAGCCCTTAAGGCTAAACAACACACCTGATACACTTGTAATAGGTGACTCTATCGTCAGGCACACTGACATCCCGCTCACCAGGCTGAACAAGGAGAAGGTCACGGTGAGCTGCCTGTCGGGCGCTAGGATCCACCACATAACACAAACACTCAGGTCACTCCAAGGCAAGTACAAATATGACTCAGTCATTGTCCATGCTGGTGTGAATGACCTGAGATACCTCCCTGGACTACATGAAAAGAGACATAGAGGAGATCTCTGAGCATGTAGCCCAGGCCGGTATGACCCTGACCTTGAGTAGCATCTTACCCTCACCAAGAATGATGCCACAATATGAAGACAAGATGATCAATTTCAACAATTGGCTTAAGTATTGGTGTCATTCAAAGGGGATCCAATGCCTGTCAGCCTGGGATGACATGCTCGACAAGCCACGATGCTTCGCTAGGGATGGCTTGCACCTGTCACCCCTGGGCTTTTGGATATTGGCAAAGGCTCTTGCTACCCCCATAGTGCCTTTTTTAGGCAAGGCTCAAAAGACAAACCCATCACAAGGGATAAGAAACTAAGAGTAATGCTACTCAATGCCAGAAGTCTAAACCTCAAGATGCACGCACTCGAAAGTCTCCTTAGCATGGAGAACATCGATATCTGTGCAGTAACAGAAACTTGGTTCAGGGCTCCCAAGAGCACCCCAGCACTACCAGGTTATACCTCATACCATGCTTTTTGGCCCCAAAACTTGGACCGTACCACATAAGGAGGGGGAGTATCAATATTTGTCAAAGATACCCACACCTCCAGGTTGGTGGCACAGCACGAAGCATCAGAGACTATCCGTGTGCAACTAACAGTGGGTAAAACTGCCTTCCAGTTTATAGCCTGCTACAGACCACCCTCCCAAACCCAGGAATCCCACTCGGCCTTCCTGAGAACACTGGAAAATATGAAGGTCTCTCCAAACACCATTATATTGGGCGACTTCAACTACCCAAACATAGACTGGGAGCATTACTCTAGCTCCAACACCCTAGCCCAAAGGTTCCTAGAATTTATAAACTCAGATTCTGTGGAACAACTTGTTACCACTCCCACAAGAGGGGAAAACATACTGGACCTGATCATCACCAACATGGGAACTCTATGCTCCAGACCAGAAGTGTATCCCTCACTGGTAAGATCAGACCATAAACTAATCTCACTGGATATTCACATCCCGACTCCACCCCCTGCCCTGAAAACCACAGTGAAAAACTTCTCTAAAGCAAATTTCACACTCCTCAAAACCGAGGTGGAATCCTTCAAAGCCCCCGGGCCTGTGGAAAATACGGCCCAGACCGCAGAATCCTTTATAAATGCATTCTATGAACACCTTCAGGAATGCATGGATCATGCAATCCCAAATAAAACCAAGACCCAGTCCTCCAAAGGCAGACGTCCTGTCTGGTGGACCGCAGCCATAAACAAACTGTACAATAGAAGGAGGAAGCTACTACATGATAGAGCAAAATCCCAAAAAGGGAAGGCATCTCTGATCAGTATTAGCAAAAACCTATGGGCACTCATAAAATCGTCTAAGGCCAGCTTTGAGAGAAAAATTGCCCAGGACACTAAGGATAATCACAAGGCTTTCTTTAGTTATGTTAGGAACCTGGGTGGGAATTCCCAGATATGCTCAGAATTAGTCCAAAATGACAAAAAATACACCGAACCCACAGACATTGCCAACATCCTAGCTGACAGGTTCAGTGCAAACCCCCCCCCCCCACCAAAAGGGCAAATATTTATCCCAGCAGAGTGCTGCCCCCCTGACATCTCAGATGCTCAGGTAAGAGCTGCCCTCTCCAAACCAAAAAACACAGCAACAATGGGACCAGACGGTGTCCCGGGCTGCATCCTACATGAACTCCAAGAAGAGCTAAACCCAAACATAAAACTACTGTTCAATCACAGCCTTACTACAGGATATGTACCCAAAGAGTGGCGTATAGCAACAGTGGTCCCTCTCCACAAAGGTGGTGCCTCAACGGATCCTGGAAACTATCGCCCCATAAGCCTGACTAGCTTGGTCTGCAAAGCTATGAAAAGGATCATCATGAACCTCATATATAAAGATATTGGGGACCTACAGACACTGGATCCTACCCAGTTCGGCTTTGTTAAGGGCAGATCCTGCCTCTTAAACCTGGTTGATTTCTTTGAAACAGACACCAAGGCCATTGACGAGGGGAAGGTGGTCCACACAGCCTACCTGGACCTCACAAAAGCCTTCGATACAATACCCCACTCGAGCATTATAGATATGCTCACCAGCTTAAATATAAACCCCTATGTCACTAGATGGGTTGCAAACTGGCTCAAGGACAGAACCCACATGGTTAGAATTGCTGGAGCCATGTCAGACTCCAAACCAGTTACAAGTGGCGCCCCACAAGGCTGAGTCCTGGGACCTCTCTTGTTCGGTATATATTTCTCGGAGGTACAGGCCAACACGGAAGGACTGTGGCTGACTAAGTTCGCAGATGACTGCAAACTGGGCGCCATAATCGACTCTCCAGCTGACACAAGCATCCTCCAAAAGGGCCTCATAGAAACAGACAACTGGTGCCAGAGCCATGGCCTCAAGCTAAATGCCAAAAAGTGTATAGTCATCCCCTTTGGCAAAAACAAAGTGCCCACAAATTACCACATAGGTGGTAATCCATTAAGTACAGAAGAAGTAATTAGGGACCTTGGGACCCAAGTTGATAGCAAGCTCTCATTTGACAACCACGTGGCCAAAGTGGTTAGAAAAACATTTTATATAGCCCACCTAATCATGAAGGGATTCACATCTAGATCAGGGGAGGTCATCATGCCTCTTTACTCATCCCTCATCAGGCCCATAATTGAGTACAATGCCCCTTTTGGGATGTACCTTACCAGACACCTGCAGCAACTGGAAAGACCCCAGAAGTACCTCACCAAGAGGATCATAGGGCTCAAACAGATTCCATATGCTGCCCGGTTAAAGAAACTCCAGCTCTACTCAGTGGCATACTGCCTGCTCAGAGGCGATCTGTGCCTGACGTATAAAGCCATGTCCAACCCGGAATTAATGGACATGCTGCACCTCAGAAAATCCAAATCCCATCGAGCTACACGCTCGAGAGACTTGAACCTCAGCACCGAAATAAATAGGACATGCTGGAGGGACAGATTCATAACCCAGAGGCTCCCTTCACTCTGGAATAAAATCTCAGTCCAGGTTAGGCAGAGTCCCTCATTGACTCTCTTCAAGAGGAATCTTGATGAGTGGATGGGAGATCATAGGTTTACCCCGGGTATCACTTCTGTGTCACTGTTAGACAGAGGCACAGTATACTAATCTCGAAAAAGGGCATAGCAAAATTAATTTAAAATGGGTGGTGAAAGCCAAACACACTCTGGCTAGGCTTATAAATGCCCTAGGGCAGATAGCCTAGTATGAACCTATGAACCTATGAACCTATAATGTAGAGCACTTCCTTAATAACCTCTAAAACAAATCTGAACGACTAGATGGGTGATTGCAAATTTTCACCTGCCTGGGATATGTGAGGAAAATGTACTTAATGGCAGATGTTGTTAGTCTCTCACCAACACTGGCTGAAGTGTCTGATATTATTGAAGGTGTACCTGTTAGTAAGCATAAGAACATATGAGCCTATGAGTCTATAAACTTAATAGTCCTTGCATCCTGAAGTGAGCAGGGTCACACATGATAACAGTAAATTTGTGTTTAGCAACCCAGTCATCAAGATAAGCCTTTAAGGTAGCCAAAGTATTGGCAACTGATCTCATATGCTGGGAATACATTGAATTAAGAACTTAAGTGTTTCTATACCCTAACAGCAAATTCATCAGGTTGCCAGTGCTGTCATTTGGCTGACCAATAATTTGTAGATGACATTCCAGAAAGCTGCAGGGTTATATTTGCTGGTACTTTGTAAAGTTAGTGTACTCTTCCTCTTTCATTACCCAGATTTGGATCTGACATTTTTTTGTTGTTTCTTTGTGTTTCTTTCATGATTGTCTGTCTCCTTTAGCATAATATGCTTTCCTTGCATTGCATCATGCATTCATGTATTCTCTTCTTGCCTTCTTTATCAATGGTAAAAAATAGTTTTTGAGTTATATAGTTTAAGCCAGTTTATTTTCAGAACTTGGAAACTGCATCAGTCAACCGGCATGTGGTCGAATGGCAGTTTTTAAATCAGCAGAATGTCGAACTAAAATGTATTGAATACACTACAGTGAATGGGTAGTGTAGTTCGAGTATTTGGGTTCAACATTGTGCAGGGAGATAACGGTTCAGTGAGGAACTGGGAATTATCCCATGTCATCCCTGTAATACGATCTCTGTGTTGGTATATTTAATGTGCAGGGGGTACCCCCCACATGGAAGGTGCAGGGGGCACAACCCTTCTGCAAAATAATAGAATTAATGTGGCATTGATATAGAGTGTAATGGTAAGTTAATACGCATAGCAGGAAGTGACTGACATCACCTCCTGCTATGTCGAATACATAGAACTATGGATGATGATGTATTTATTTTCACCTTGGTTGCTATTTCAAGATTCTGAATTCAGCATTTCAGGCTGACATTCTGAACGGTCGACTGAAGAGTTTTCGGAATTTCAACAGTAAATCGTTTAAGCCAGTGCATATATTTTTAGCAGTGATCATAGTTCTCAACTGCCCAGATTTTTACAGAATGTCTGGATTATTGCCTCTTATTTTTGGTCTGTTACTCATAAAATATGTGGTTTTCTGGAAAATCGCAAAGGATTGAAATCACTAAATAATGACATACATTTGAGTTTCAGACTTCATATCCTCCAGAAAATATATGCTAACACAAATCATGTTATTCTAGCAACCTTATACATTAATACAAGCAATATTTAAAACCTGTCCCTATTTTTGAGTCTTTGTCCCCGCATTTTTTTAGCCTTTGTCCGGATTTCTTATAAGAGGCTGAGAGGTATGGCAGTGATAGTAAATAGCTGTTAAGCATTTGAAAAGCTTAACATATGGTGCCTATATAATGTATCCTTGTCTAATTGATGGCTATGACTTCTTGAACTGCATGTTATTCTAATAGGTTGTTCATGGATTTATTTGCTAGACAAGTAGCTTGAGATGCTACTAAAAACCTAGCCAAATTTCGCAATTGTGTCAGTATTGTCTGGCTAAGTGATTTGCTGAGACTTACACACAGTAGGCAAATGGAGATTGAAAGAATCAAACACCAGGCTACAAGAAGCAACTCATTAATAGTTTGTAGATGTAATCCTCTGCATTAACTATTCTAATTTCTAGGACTGGTAGATGGAGATTTGCTTTCCCAAATGTTGCAGATTAGGCATTGTTCACTGAGGTTAATTGGTAAGATTCTGGTACAGATTTAATGTTGAGAATATTTTGTTAGGATCCAGGTGTGTTAAGGGTCCAGTCAAGCATGCTTTCTACTTTAACTTTAGGATCTTTTCAAGCTGTGGTGGATCGTAAGCTGAATGAATTCAGGAGAGCAAATACTATTGTCTATGTTGTCTAATATTATTAAGTTCTATGGAATACTAAAAACTCCCAGGAGAAATAGTTCATTATCACAGTTAGCCACAAAACAGTTTAGTAACTCTGGTAGGAGTTTGGATGAATTGTCAGGTTTCAAATATACACCTTCAATATGTTATTCCACGTTCCCAAACAGTTTGATGACTAGGAATTATTCACTTCCACCTGTTGTTGGTTGTTTTGGGTGGAGTTTGGAGCATATAATGTTATGTATGAGTAAGGGGATTCATCCTGATCATAAATAGCTATGACCTTCTCTATGCATGTTATATTATTTTGCAGACAAAGCTTTAGCCACATCTCTGAAACCGCTTGCATGTGAAGTTTAAGATGAATGCCTAGACAGTCCCCTGGCATGACACCCCCCAGTCAGACTCATCTGGCCTCCATCAAGCAAAGTGCCAGTGGCAATTTGGAACAGTGGTGTAGGAGGCATGGCAGGCAGCCAAAGGATGGGTCCTCCCTCCCTGCTATGGTATGGAGCCCATCCCTCTGCCTGTGACAAAGCTTGACTTGAGGGCTGATTTTCAAAAGACTGCAGTATTTTGCTGCTCTGCTACATAAGAAACCCTGATCCAGAATCGGACCATCTATGAATAATGTTGCACCCATTTTCCCACAAACATGCAGTGCACTGCTGGAGAGATGTGGCCCCCTCCTGTGTACACCTCAACCCAGTGACTAGCGGCAATCCTCCCTGACCTTGCAGATGGCTATCCCTGGCCAACCAGAGACCTATGGCACCGCAGTATTCTTATGTTTAGGCAGGATTCTGACTTAGAGGCATTCAGTCATAATCTCACAGATGGTAGCTTTGCACCATTGGCTGCTCAGCAAAGCACATACACCAAAAGTCTGAACCTGCGGTACCTCTCGTACTGAGCAGGATTACTACTGCAACAGCAAATCATCGGTAGGGTAAAACTAACCTGTCCCACGATGGTCTAAACCCAGCTCACATTCCCTATTAGTAGGTTAACAGTCTAATGCTTGGTAAATTCTGCTCACAATGATAAGAAGAGCTGACATCAAGGGATCAAAAAGCAACATCACTGTGAAAGTTTGGTTGCCAGAAGCCAGTCATCCCTGTGGTATCTTTTCTGACACCTGCTTCTTAAAACTCAAAGGATCCTCAGAAGGATCGTGCATCCCCACTTTCACATTCTGTATTCATACTGAAAATCAAGATGAAGTGTGCTTTTGCTCTTCTGCTCCATGGGAGGTTTCTGTCTAGGGGTGCTAAGGGGCGCTTTTTAGCTGTAAAGCATGGATTTGTTATCCTCTGCACATAATAACAGAAAGTTGCAAACGTGTTTGTGGAGATGGTGGAGATGAGTTAATAGCAGTTGCATTTTTAGGGGGTAGTTTAGGGAGAAGGTACGTACATGCATTGATGATAGAAATTTAGTATTTTGATTGAATGGTAGTGTTGAGATTGCTTTGTTGGGAAAAATATTATTCATCCAATATAGTTTAAAGCCCCCTAGTTTTGTTCAAGTTCCAATAAAAACATGTCACAGATATCCAGCTTTTAGGTTTAGTTTTTGAAATGTTCAGTTTGCAATAATGCTCAACTTTTCTAATCATTTTCAAATACCTCCACATGCAGACCCCCACTTTTACAGAGTGTGCCATTCTCCATTTGCCTGCTATGACCATTTTTGATACAAATGTCAGTGACATTTGAGTAAATTGCACCTTACTCCTATGTGCTGAAAGTCACTACCCCAAAAACCAATGCTTCCCAGGACCAAGTTAAAGTTTTACTAAATATCTCAGTCCACTGTTGAGTTGCCTGCCTCCATCTTTGTTGTGCTCTCCTACACTCCCAAAACATAACTACTTCAACTCTACACGTCCACCATTTCAAATTAGTAATTCCTCTGTCCCATGCTACTTTATTGAGAGTGTTATACCACTATTGAAGGATCCTCATTTGTTGATCCAATGCACACTGCCATTTCCTAAGGTAAAAGGCATTTTCTCATATAAGTTTCCAATTGTCTTGACTTATTTTCCTGAATTAATTAGACCCTCTCTAGTCTAGATCTTCTTTTCATGCTTCTATGCTGTCTGTTATCTTTTTTATATAAAGGTGCTGCTTCCCTTTTTCATGCTGTTTCACTTCCACCAAGGAGCCTCTCTGTATTGTTTGCCTTGTCCAGTGTTCAAGCTTTCAACATAAATCTTCATCAATGTACTAAAAGTGAAGCTATGTCAATCCTTAAGCTGGGAACAGCTTCTTATTTCCTGGGGATGAATGACACTAGCCTCCTGTCTGTTGTCTTACTTACCCAGCTACTTCAACTGCTCCCAATCATATATGACTGATTCTTCCCATTTTACCTGTTCATGTCTAGGAATTCTATCTTTAACACCTGCCTGATGCCAGATCCTCCTGTAGATATGCACTTTCCAGCACAACTCTCCTAGATGTTTAATCCCCTTCTCCCAGTTTTCCCTACGTGTCAGCCATAAGTTTTCTTTGTAGAGAAACATAGATTTCCCTTCTCATAATCCTGAATTTTTACTCTCAACTTGCAGCTTAATCCATGGTACTATAATAAATGCCAAAACCTTTGAAGGAAGATATATCAAATCCCAGCCCCACTCGGAGGATAGGGACAAAAATTCCTGGCCTGGAATTCTTTCTTGGCTTAGTTTACCAACATACCTTTCATATAGGACCATAATGGGATATCTCTTATGACGGATCTACTTTGATAGCTCAAAAGGCCAGATTATCTAACGTGATTCTTGTGAGATGACAACATCAAAACCTTGATTTCCTGAAAGCTAAAGTTTCATCATGGTAAGTAAACATTTGCCCAACAAGGGAAAATTTGCCCTTTTCCTCACTGTAGTGCAATCCTGGAATTGGTATATATAGTGGGGGCTGGGGAATGCAGCCCCCCATATTGGAGGGTGTGGTGGGTGTAGCCCCCCCCCCACCTAGGTGGGTTTAGCCTCCCCACCTAGGTGGGTTTTACATACTGCAGTGTGTTTCCATGCAATTTTGGGCAAGTGTTTACTTACCCTGGTAAAACTTTTTTATTCGGAAAATCAAGGTTATAATGTTGTCGTCTCATGAAAATCACATTCGGTAATCTGGCATTTCAAGCTTTCAGAGTAGATCCCTTATGACATGCATAATTAGAGGCAGAATCATAACCTTGTTAGGGTTTATTTTGCCAACCACTGTACATGTCCTACCATGCCCATTTTGTAAGTGTTTGCTTGTTCTCTTATAAAGATTCTCCAAGTTTCTTCTAACCGTCCTTTATATGTATTGCCCACCTCTAAACTCCATTTCCTGAAAATATTGCCTGCGCCCCATTCTCTTTCTTCTGCCACTCTGACCAGCACTGTTTTATTAGTGTTCATTTCCAGTCCGGACACTATGCTGAATCTGTTAAATATATCAATACTATTGGTAAAGCCTTAATAAATGTAACTTTATGCAGATTTTGGAATGCCACTACTAAATGTATTTGCCTTCTAAGCAAAAACATCAAGATTGTGTATATATGCAATTAAGCATTAAAAGATATAGAGTTGTAACTGTAGCTGAACCATAGGCCCCAGGACTAGATAAGAAACTGATATGGGGTGAAATATCATTTGGTAGCGTTCTGTTCTTGTTATAATCTTTTAACCATGTAAGCACTTCACTGAATTAATAAAAGTGACAAGTGGTATGGGGTTGGAAAGTGGTTAACTTTTACACGAGGAGAGAGAAGGCAATAAGGAAACCGCAACATTCCATGGGTGGCAATTATATATAGGATGATCAGCATGAATACAAATTTTAGTGACAGCAAACAAAACATTCTTTCACTTCAAGAATAAAACTTAGACTATTTTTATTTTGTGCACAAGGTGCACGTTTCTCTTTGTACCATACCTCTCAACTGTACCTCATTATGAGGAACATACCTCATTTGGGGTCTTAAAAAGTTCATGTTCCTCAAAGTTCCACATTGAAAGGGTCTGTCACACATTCAGTGTTAGGAATTTTTTAAGGGTCTATATTAGATCAGCAAACGCTTAAAAAAGCGAACACTGATTGATCGAACTTATGTAAGCAAAACCTTACAATCTCGAAATGTCAGAACAGTGATTTTTTTTCCTAGGGAAAAAAATTGCTGCTCCAAAACACATACACACAACACAAGCACACCAAACAAACAGCAATCCACACACATGCACCTAAAATCTGACACCTAACCCTACACTAAACTATACACACACCACTAACTATCCACTTACCTTAACCCAAACCCTAACCCTAAGGTCCGTCACTATCGCACACTCACCTCACCCGCTCCCTAACCCTAACTCACCTAACCCACCCTAACCCTCACGTCCACACAATCACACACATACCTAACCCACGCCCTAACCCTAACTCTCCTAACCCGCCCTAACACTCACATCCACAAAATTGCACACTTACCTGAACCCGACCTATAACTTTCCACCACAGCACCAAAAATACTGAAGCAACAGAAACGGACAACCAAATTCTTTCCCTAGGAAAAAATTCGGGTTTCTGTTGCTTTGATATTTTAAGCTTTCACTTACATAAGTTCGATCAATCAGCATTCGCTTTTTTAAGTGTTCGCTGATCTAATATAGACTCTTTTTTAACTGGTAGCCATGGTAAATAGAAATGAATCATATTAATCCAGCATATTTTAGCCATCATATGACCTTCCTAGTTGAAGTTGTCAGTAAGCTATTAGCAAGTGTTCCACATTTTGCCTATTTGTCCCACATTATGAGGGCTAGTGTTCCTCATTTTGGAGAAGGAAGGAATGAATATTAGCTGTTACTATGTCGATATGTGCGTAAATCTTGTAACATTTCTGTGCATTGTTATTGGAATTAAGTCACATTTTCAGAAAAATATATAATTTAGAGAAGCAGCTAAACAGCAGGAGTAGCACAGTTGAAAGACTTCGCAATCCACTGGTCTTGGTGCCATGTAAACAAACCAAATATTTAAAAAAAATAAAACTAAATATTTTATAACAGTTTATTGAATTGTCAAAAAATAGTATTTGGTCTACTTAAAATAAAGACCTCTTCTTATATAAGATATCTCATTACATACCAAGAGGTCCAGGCTCAGGTTTTCCAATTGTTCGATGCCCAAACTGATTTTTTTTAAAAATCCAAAATACTTTTGCATAGGCTACAGTGAAGTTAGAAAGAACATTCAGTCCACTGACAAAATAACAGTTGAATATATATACACACATCCATACATACAGCACAGGTTGTTGCTTAATCTGATTTTCCTGATCTGTTATTTCTAAAAGTTTAATTCAACAAAAATGTCTCGTTTGGAAATAGTAGTTTTCTTTCCTGATAGTCAATACAAATATAATTTTTCTCATTTCTTCTTCATCTTAAAGTGAGCCTCACTGTTATTGCTGGTACTCATGAGAAAAACGAGTTTACACTTGCAGGTCCTTTTAGAAAAGCTTTAAATGCCTGAATACCACTGCAGTACTTAAAACGGTTTCTACTCAGGTTTTAGCAGACCATGGAATAAAATGGTTCTGCAATATCATACTGTTTTCAATTTTTTTTTTTTTTTTTTTGTATTTTTTAATGTGGTCTCTGTTCACTCATGTACATGTGGAAGGCCACTAAAAAAAAAAAAAAAAAAAAAGCTCTCCTGCCCTCGAAGTCACGTTGCTATTGCATACGATCAGTCTGCAACTGCTGTGGCTGGTACTGATGTCTCTTCTCTCGTAAGAGTCTCAAACGTTATAGTTATAGATATATATATATATATATATATATATATATATATATATATATATATATATATATATATATATATATATTTATTGTATATATTTATCATTTGGTATAACTTTTCCAGGTTGTTATGGAGTATAAAAACTTTTCTGAGCTAGTGGGAAAGAAAGGCTATTAATGCACTTTATTTTCTTTACAGAAAACGTAGTCTAAGACAAATCAAAAAAGGTATCAATATCACCCACTGTACAATATAAACAAAATTGTTAAGTTTTTTGGTTCTGCAGATGTCCTGCTGTCATCACTAATTAAAAGGCATGATGCCCTGCCAGCAACCTTAATTGGACAAAAATTGTGTGTGGAGCCTCAACGCAAACTAATTACATTTGCACTGGGGTTTCCTTCATAATTCCTTAAGATGTCTAGAATGCTGGGGAATATTGTATATACATCCTTCCATCTCAAGGTTTTGCACTTCCCTGCAGCCCTGGAATCATTTCAGATAAAATTTTATAAACTAGCAAACTCACAGCTCTACTGACCATAAATATACCATTGAAGAAATGATATATATTTGCCTAAAAAAGAAGTCTGAATAATTTACTATTCCATGTTATATTTCTGATTCTAAAGCTACTGATCCTATTTCTTGTGAAACAATTTTGTTTTCCCATCCATTCATACTACGCTGAATATTGTAAACCTTTTCACTTATGTAGCCATACTGACACACACACACACACACACACACACACACACACACACAGATATATATATATATATATATATATATATATATATATATATATATATATATATATATATATATATACATATCTATGTATATATGTGTGTGTGTGTGTGTGTGTGTGTGTGTGTGTGTGTGTATATATATAGATATATATATATATATATATATATATATATAGATATATATATATGTGTGTGAGTCTACTTCTAAATACCATAATTTCAGAATCCCGAAGACAAAAATACAGAGACATCAGTCATGAACCTTGCAATACCGATGTGTGTTAGTTTTCCCAGGGCAAGTAAATACTTGCCCAACATGGAAAATTATGCCTTTTCTCCACAGTAGGGCGATCCCAGAGTTGGTATATATAGCTAGGGTGTGGGGGAGTGTGAGGGGCATACCCCCCCCACCAAGGTGAGTTTTAGTTATTGAGGTGTGTTTTACTGTTGAGTTGGGTAAGTGTTTATTTGCTGAAGGAAAACTCACACAGTTCGGTATTTTAAGTTTTGTGATTGTCGTCTCGATATTTTCATCTTCAAGATTCTGAAATTACGAGATTTAAGAGTAGATCTATATATATATATATATATATATATATATATATATATATATATATGGGAACCTTTCATTTGTTCGAGCTTTCAAATGTTCAAAGGACTGTAGCAGCATTATTATTTTTGTTTCTGTACTGTGAGGTTTGTTCGTGGAGTGAAAATAAACATCTCTTGCTGATCTGCTGTGCCTGCCTTTTGAGTTTACCAGTGTGAGTTTGGGCACATTGACCACTTATTTTTATTTACTAGTTTTTTGTTTGTGGTCATGGGTCTTTCAACAAGTTTCAGCAGTCACATTGTCAATGACTGTGATAACTCCAGGAAGTCCAGTGAAGTGGGTGAACTTCGTAAACAGATTGGCCAGCTCTCTGAGTTAGTCAGCATGTTAATGCCACTCAGCCAGTCACTAATACAACATTCTACACAGTCTCTTATTCCCTGCAACCAGGAAATAGCAGGATGTCCAGCTTCAAAGGAAGGGACGGTTACCGGCTTAAACAACAGATCCAATGTGAGACAAGAGACTAGTCATGGCTTAAGGAACAGTTTGGATGGGTTTCCCAATCTTTTTTCCTCTGGAAACATAACAGCAACCACCAGTGGAGTCGCTAGGTCGCAAGTTAAACAAACAGCTACTTTATTACCAGCTGCTGCAGCTGCTACCAACAAAGGTACTGAAATTCAATTTAAAGACCTGCTTAAGTTTAAATTTGACTTTAAAGAGCCGATTAGGCTGCAGGCAAATAACAAACATGATTCTTATGTTGAAATGGTGTCTAAAATGAACAGTTTACTTTTTAAATATAAATCAATGGAAATGGACAATATATACCTGAAACATTGTATTCAATCCAATATAGTCCCTAAGGGGCTTCGAGTGTGTAAATACCCCAATAATGTTAGGGAAGGCTCACAATTTCATAAAGATTTAATTACTGCATTTGATAGGTGCGGTTTAGATATTATGCGAGCTATCATTGTTAACAATGAAGTAGAAATGGAGACGTTATATGCTACAATTGATGAAATTAATCAGAAAATTGTTAATGACTTGTTATTTCGTATTGAAACTGAGAAAAACAAATATTATGACATGTTGAAGGATGTTAAGTTAAAATGCATGAAAGTATTTGAAAGAAAAGCTAAGAAAATTGATAGTGACATGTTTAAATATGGTAATAACATACATTACCCTTCACCAAAAATAGGGGGGGGGGGGTTAACAACAATAAATATTCCAACCACGAATCTGTGGCATACAACAAGGTTTTTGACAACCATGACATGTGCAGTGACCAAGGTCCATTTCATAATGAAACTGACCCTTTAGAATACCCCTCCCCTCAGAGATCCGAAAGGTTGAATAAGAAAGAACCCATAAACTACAACAATCGGAATTTTTACCAAAATCAAAGGAACAGGCAGTGGAAATAAAAACTGTAGAATACATAATTATCAATGAATGTGTATACAGTTATAAAGGTTTTAAAATATTTAACTATACTAATCTCACTGTCACTAAAGCACATTTCAGTTTGTTTTCCAAAGGTTTTACCTACATTCCCAGGGTCAAAGCCATCATGGTTGATTTATTGGTGGATGTTAAAATGTTTGTGAGACAAAAGAACTTTGATATACTTTTTAATGGTTTAGATGAAAGAGGGAGTACTAGTATTTTAAAGAAAAAGAGTACCTTTAACCCACCGTTACATCCACAGCTCAAAAATTTTGAAAATGTTTTAGAGAAGCATCTTAGAGATGAGCTTAAATTTAATAAAGTACCCTCCAATCTCACAAAGGATGAATTTAACATCCTTGATTCTTGTAGAACAGACAAGAATCTCAGAGTCATGAAGCCTGATAAAGGAGGAGGAGTAGTTCTGATGCACCAAATAGACTATGAATTCAAAATGCTAAACATATTGAATGATGAAAATACATATGAAAGAGTATCCTTGAATGAGATTAACATTGCGAAAAGGAAAGTTTCAATATGTCTTAACGACTTACTTCTTGAGGGGCTTATTGACTTAGAAACTTACAACTACCTACATGTTGAGAAACCAAAAATTCCTTCTATTTTTGGTCTACCCAAGGTCCACAAGAACCACTTGGACCCACCTCTTAGGCCCATTGTTACAGCGGAGGGCTCTTTGACAGCCCCCCTAGCCAAATATATTGACTTCCATTTGAAGCCATTTATATTGAAACATTCCAACATTTTAAAAGACTCATGGGATTTTTTGAAACACATTGATGCCCTACATAAAACAAATACCCCATTTTTTATTTGTTTGGATGTGATGGACCTATTTACTTGTATTCCCCATGAAACAGGTCTTTTATGGTTTGAGCAATTTTTGGAAAGTCAAATTTCCATTTCTTTTAACAAGTTTTGTACCTGTTTGATACTTATGGACTTAATTTTGAAAAACAATTGTATATACTTTCAGGGTGAGTATTACAAACAATTAAAGGGTGTAGCCATGACAATTAAAGGGTATAGCCATGGGTGCACATTGTGCCCCCTTATATGCCAACATTATATTACTCAGTTGGGAAAATAAATTTGTTTTCAATTCCCATTTCAAAATTTTGTGGAATTACTATGGTCATTTTATGGACGACATTTGTCTTTTTTGGAATGGCACTGCTGACCAGTTTCTTGAGTTTTATGAATATGTCTCACATACCACTGATTTTCTAAAATTTACTTACAAAATAGACAGTTCCCAACTTAGTTTTTACATGTGAGCATACAGAGAACAAATCAGGGGTTGAAATCAAAAATTTATAGGAAGGAGACCTTTTCTAACACCTACTTGCATTTTTCTAGTTCTCACCCCCCTTATCAAAAGAAGGCAATTGTCAAGGGTCAGCTAGTAAGAGCTAGCAGGATGACCTCACATGAGACAGATTTCCAGAGAGAATGTGAATTTATTGCAAGTATGTTTCGAGAAAGAGGTTACCCCGATGATTTGTTAGAAAGACTGATACAAGAAATACAAACAGCAAGGACCACAAGGTTTTTGCCTATCCTGGGGAATTCAACAGAATTTTTTGGCAACACCAACACTAAAAACAATTCTCCAGTAGATATAAAACACTACAATTCAGCTTTGACTATTACTTTCAACGGCAAAACCAACACAGTTAAAAATATTATTAATGACGAGTGGAATAGGTTTGCCAGTTTTTCAGATTTGAATCTAAACTTTGAAGAACCCTTAAAAGTAGTATGTAAAAAAGGACGTAACATTAAGAACATACTTGAGGGTGGAAAACAGGTCACACATCTGTCAAACAAGTTGGGTACACATAAATGTGGAAGCTGTCATTATTGTGTCAATATTAATGAAGGTGAGAAAATATATTTGAAAAGTAGAGGCAAAATTATCACCACTAAAGGATTTGCAAATTGCAATATTTGTGGTTTGGTATACATGGTGACCTGTGAGGCATGTGATTCCTTTTATATGGGGAAAACCGAGAGAAGGCTGAGACAAAGGGTGTATGAGCACCTATATGACGTAAGGAAGGAAAACACTAACAACGCTTTGTTTAAACATACTTTAACATGTAAATCTGCAAAATTCCTATTCTTTGTCATAGAGGTATTACCCCTTGATCCCAGGGGTGGTCCTTGGGAGGCCTCTTTAGAATACAGAGTGTTATTTTGGCAATTAATGCTTGAGGCTAGCAGTCACCCAGGTTTAAATGAAATGATCTCTCTAAAACCTGTATTAAAGTTGAGATCAGCCAAGTTATAACCACTCACCCATATATCAGTTGTACTTATATATATATTTTTTAATATATATTTTTATACACATTTTAATATTTTTCATACATACATTTTTACA
>NC_056744.1:575514086-575559086 GCF_019279795.1 Protopterus annectens | reverse complement strand
TGTGTTTATAATTCCTGAGTGGGGGATGGTGTCAAAAGCCTTGCTGAGATCTAGATAGGCTGTGTGAACCACCTTACCCTTGTCTATGGCTTTCATGACTGCTTCAAAGAAGTCAGTCGGGTTTAGGAGACATGATCTACCTTTTACAAACCTGAACTGGGTGGGGTCCAGAGTTTGGAGATTACCATTGTCTTTGTTTATAAGTTCCATCATGATATGTTCCATGGCTTTGCAGACCAGGCACTTTAGGCTAATGGGGCGGTAGTTCCCGGTGTCCGTGGTAGCTCCCCCTTTGTGGAGTGGGATAACTGTCTCTGTGCGCCATTCAGTGGGGACAAAGCCTCAGGTGAGGCTATGATTGAACATGGTGCTTAGGTGGGGTGCCAGTTCATTCTGCAGTTCATGTAGAACCAAGCCTGGGATGTTGTCAGGACCCATGCATTCTGTGTTCTTGGCTTTGGATAGTGTGTTTTTTACCTCTGCAGCCATGATTACAGGAACTTTGCATTCTACTGGTATAGAGATGAACCCTTTAGGGGGTGGGGGGTAAAGTTAGCACTGAACCTATCTGCCCAGCTGTTGGCAATATCAGTTGGTTCTGTATATTTAGTGCCATTGTGCTGTAACTCAGAGCAGATCTGAGTGTTGCCATTAAGATTCTTGACATAGCTATAGAATGCGTTGTGGTTGTCTTTAGAATCAGTGGTGATTTTGTTTTTATAACTAGCTTTGGAGGATTTTATGAGGGATCTCAACATCTTACTGAGACTGACAAGGGAGTTATTCCAGTCATGGGATTTTACTTTTTTTTTGCAACAGTTTCTTTCTTCTGTTGTAGAGTTTGTTTATGGCAGCAGACCACCACACTGGCTTCCTTCTTTTGGAGGATCGCATCTTGGTTCTGTTTTTCAATATCACTGTTATCAAATACTATCTCTTCAGAATATTCATCTTTAAATTTTGTTGTTTGAAGGGCCAAAAATAGACAGCATGCATGATACAGAAATGCCTTTGTACTGTTAGGGGAGCTCTCTTCTGCTATTTCATCTGTACTGGGGACATACTCTGTAGAAATGCCTTTGTACTGTTATGGGAGCTCTCTTCTGCTATTTCTGCTAGTGACATGCTCTATAAAAATGCCTTTGTACTGTTATGGGAACTCTCTTCTGCTATTTCTACTAGTGCCATACTCTATGGAAATGCCTTTGTACTGTTATCGGAGCTCTCTTCTGCTATTTCTACTAGTGACATACTCTATAGAAATGCCTTTGTACTGTTATGGGAGCTCTCTTTTGCTATTTCTACTAGTGACATACCCTATAGAAATGCCTTTGTACTGTTATGGGAGCTCTCTTCTGCTATTTCTGCTAGTGACATGCTCTATAAAAATGCCTTTGTACTGTTATGGGAGCTCTCTTCTGCTATTTCATTTGTACTAGTGGCATACTCTATAGAAATGCCTTTGTACTGTTATGGGAAGTCTCTTCTGCTATTTCTACTAGTGACATACTCTATAGAAATGCCTTTGTACTGTTATGGGAGCCCTCTTCTACTATTTCATTTCTACTAGTGACATCCTCTATAGAAATGCCTTTGTACTGTTATGGGAGGTCTCTTCTGCTATTTCTACTAGTGACATACTCTATAGAAATGCCTTTGTACTGTTATGGGAGCTCTCTTTTGCTATTTCTACTAGTGACATACTCTATAGAAATGCCTTTGTACTGTTATGGGAGCTCTCTTCTGCTATTTGTACTAGTGACATGCTCTATAGAAATGCCTTTGTACTGTTATGGGAGCTCTCTTCTGCTATTTCATTTGTACTAGTGACATCTTCTATAGAAATGCCTTTGTAGTGTTATGGGAGGTCTCTTCTGCTATTTCTGCTAGTGACATGCTCTATAAAAATGCCTTTGTACTGTTATGGGAGCTCTCTTCTGCTATTTCATTTGTACTAGTGGCATACTCTATAGAAATGCCTTTGTACTGTTATGGGAAGTCTCTTCTGCTATTTCTACTAGTGACATACTCTATAGAAATGCCTTTGTACTGTTATGGGAGCCCTCTTCTACTATTTCATTTCTACTAGTGACATCCTCTATAGAAATGCCTTTGTACTGTTATGGGAGGTCTCTTCTGCTATTTCTACTAGTGACATACTCTATAGAAATGCCTTTGTACTGTTATGAGAGCTCTCTTCTGCTATTTCTACTGGTGACATACTCTATAGAAAGGCCTTTGTACTCTTATGGGAGCTCTCTTCTGCTATTTCTACTAATGACATCCTCTATAGAAATGCCTTTGTACTGTTATGGGAGCTCTCTTCTGCTATTTCTACTAGTGACATCCTCTATAGAAATGCCTTGGTACTGTTATGGGAGCTCTCTTCTACTATTTCATTTGTACTAGTGACATACCCTATAGAAATGTCTTTGTACTGTTATGGGAGCTCTCTTCTGCTATTTCTACTAGTGACATACCCTATAGAAATGCCTTTGTACTGTAATGGGAGCTCTCTTCTGCTATTTCTACTAGTGACATACCCTATAGAAATGCCTTTGTACTGTTATGGGAGCTCTCTTCTGCTATTTCTGCTAGTGACATGCTCTATAGAAATGCCTTTGTACTGTTATGGGAGCTCTCTTCTGCTATTTCATTTGTACTAGTGACATCCTCTATAGAAATGCCTTTGTACTGTTATGGGAGGTCTCTTCTGCTATTTCTACTAGTGACATACTCTATAGAAATGCCTTTGTACTGTTATGGGAGCTCTCTTCTTCTATGTCTACTAGTGGCATACTCTATAGAAATGCCTTTGTACTGTTATGGGAGCCCTCTTCTACTATTTCATTTCTACTAGTGAAATCCTCTATAGAAATGCCTTTGTACTGTTATGGGAGGTCTCTTCTGCTATTTCTACTAGTGACATACTCTATAGAAATGCCTTTGTCCTGTTATGGGAGTTCTCTTTTGCTATTTCTACTAGTGACATGCTCTATAGAAATGCCTTTGTACTGTTATGGGAGCTCTCTTCTGCTATTTGTATGAGTGACATGCTCTATAGAAATGCCTTTGTACTGTTATGGGAGCTCTCTTCTGCTATTTCATTTGTACTAGTGACATCCTCTATAGAAATGCCTTTGTACTGTTATGGGAGCTCTCTTCTGCTATTTCTACTAGTGACATACTCTATAGAAATGCCTTTCTACTGTTATGGGAGCTCTCTTCTGCTATTTCTACTAGTGGCATACTCTATAGAAATGCCTTTGTACTGTTATGGGAGCTCTCTTCTGCTATTTCTACTAGTGACATACCCTACAGAAATGTATTTGTACTGTTATGGGAGTTCTCTTCTGTTATTTCTACTAGTGACATACTCTATAGAAATGCCTTTGTATTGTTATGGGAGCTATCTTCTGCTATTTCTACTAGTGACATACCCTAAAGAAATGCCTTTGTACTGTTATGGGAGGTATCTTCTGCTATTTCTACTAGTGACATACTCTATAGGAATGCCTTTCTACTGCTATGGGAGCTCTCTTCTGCTATTTCATTTCTACTAGTGACATACCCTATAGAAATGCCTTTGTACTGTTATGGGAGCTCTCTTCTGCTATTTCATTTGTACTAGTGACATACCCCATAGAAATGCCTTTGTACTGTTATCGGGGCTCTCTTCTGCTATTTCTACTAGTGACATACTCTATAGAAATACCTTCGTACTGTTATGGGAACTCTCTTCTGCTATTTCGTCTAGTGACATACTCTATAGAAATGCATTTGTACTGTTATGGGAGCTCTCTTCTGCTATTTCTATTAGTTACATATTCTATAGAAATGCCTTTGTACTGTTATGGGAGCTCTCTTCTGCTATTTGTACTAGTGACATGCTCTATAGAAATGCCTTTGTACTGTTATGGGAGGTATCTTCTGCTATTTCTACTAGAGACATGCTCTGTAGAAATGTCTTTGTACTGTTATGGGAGCTCTCTTCTGCTATTTCCACTAGTGGCATACTCTATAGAAATGCCTTTGTACTGTTATGGGAACGCTCTTCTGCTATTTCTACTAGTGACATACCCTATAGAAATGCCTTTGTACTATACTGGGAGCTCTGTTCTGCTATTTCTACTAGTGACATACTCTATAGAAATGCCTTTGTACTGTTATGGGAGCTCTCTTCTGCTATTTCATTTGTACTAGTGACATACCCTATAGAAATGCCTTTGTACTGTTATGGAAGCTCTCTTCTGCTATTTCTACTAGTGACATACCCTATAGAAATGCCTTTGTACTGTTATGGGAGCTCTCTTCTGCTATTTCTACTAGTGACATACTCTATAGGAATGCCTTTGTACTGCTATGGGAGCTCTCTTCTGCTATTTCATTTCTACTAGTGACATACTCTATAGAAACGCCTTTGTACTGTTATGGGAGCTCTCTTCTGCTATTTCATTTGTACTAGTGACATGCTCTATAGAAATGCCTTTGTACTGTTATGGGAGGTCTCTTCTGATATTTCTACTAGTGACATGCTCTGTAGAAATGCCTTTGTACTGTTATGGGAGCTCTCTTCTGCTATTTCCACTAGTGGCATACTCTATAGAAATGCCTTTGTACTGTTATAGGAACTCTCTTCTGCTATTTCTACTAGTGACATACCCTATAGAAAAGGCCTTTGTACTATAATGGGAGCTCTCTTCTGCTATTTCTACTAGTGACATACTCTATAGAAATGCCTTTGTACTGTTATGGGAGCTCTCTTCTGCTATTTCATTTATACTATTGACGTACCCTATAGAATTGCGTTTGTACTGTTATGGGAGCTCTCTTCTGCTATTTCATTTGTACTAGTGACATGCTCTATAGAAATGTCTTGGTACTGTTATGGGAACTCTCTTCTGCCATTTCTACTAGTGACATACTCTATAGAAATGCCTTGGTAGTGTTATGGGAGCTCTCTTCTGCTATTTCATTTGTACTAGTGACATACTCTATAGAAATGCCGTTGTACTGTTATGGGAGCTCTCTTCTGCTATTTCTACTAGTGACATACTCTATAGAAATGCCTTTGTACTGTTATGGGAGCTCTCTTCTGCTATCTCTACTAGTGATATACCCTATAGAAATGCCTTTGTACTGTTATGGGAGCTCTCCTGCTATTTCTACTAGTGACATACTCTATAGGAATGCCTTTGTACTGCTATGGGAGCTCTCTTCTGCTATTTCATTTCTACTAGTGACATACTCTATATAAACACCTTTCTACTGTTATGGGAGCTCTCTTCTGCTATTTCATTTGTACTAGTGACATACCCTATAGAAATGCCTTTGTACTGTTATGGGAGCTCTCCTGCTATTTCTACTAGTGACATACTCTATAGGAATGCCTTTGTACTGCTATGGGAGCTCTCTTCTGCTATTTCATTTCTACTAGTGACATACTCTATATAAACACCTTTCTACTGTTATGGGAGCTCTCTTCTGCTATTTCATTTGTACTAGTAACATACCCTATAGAAATGCCTTTGTGCTGTTATGGAAGCTCTCTTCTGCTATTTCTACCAGTGACATACTCTATAGAAATACCTTTGTACTGTTATGGGAGCTCTCTTCTGCTATTTCATTTGTACTAATGACTTACTCTATAGAAATGCCTTTGTACTGTTACGGGAGAGTTCTTCTGCTATTTCTACTAGTGGCATACCCTATAGAAATGCCTTTGTACTGTTATGGGAGCTCTCTTGTGGTATTTCATTTGTACTAGGGACATACTCTATAGAAATGCCTTTGTACTGTTATGGGAGGTCTCTTCTACTATTTCTACTAGTGACATACCCTATAGAAATGCCTTTGTACTGTTATGGGAGCTCTCTTCTGCTATTTCAACTAGTGACATACCCTATAGAAATTTCTTTGTACTGTTATGGGAGCTTTCTTCTGGTATTTCTACTAGTGACATACTCTATAGAAATGCCTTTGTACTGTTATGGGAGCTTTCTTCTGCTATTTCTACAAATGACATACTCAATAGAAATTCCTTTGTACTGTTATGGAAGCTCTCTTCTACTATTTCTACTAGTGACATACCCTATAGAAATGCCTTTGTACTGTTATGGGAGCTCTCTTCTGCTATTTCAACTAGTGACATACCCTATAGAAATTTCTTTGTACTGTTATGGGAGCTTTCTTCTGGTATTTCTACTAGTGACATACTCTATAGAAATGCCTTTGTACTGTTATGGGAGCTCTCTTCTGCTATTTCTACTAGTGATATACGCTATAGAAATGCCTTTGTACTGCTATGGGAGCTCTCTTCTGCTATTTCATTTCTACTAGTGACATACTCTATATAAACACCTTTCTACTGTTATGGGAGCTCTCTTCTGCTATTTCTGCTAGTGAAATACTCTACAGGAAACGCCTTTGTACTGTTATGGGAGCTCTCTTCTGCTATTTCATTTGTACTAGAGACATACACTATAGAAATGCCTTTGTACTGTTATGGGAGCTCTCTTCTGCTATTTCATTTGTACTAGTGACATGCTCTATAGAAATGCCTTTGTACTGTTATGGGAGCTCTCTTCTGCTATTTCTACTAGTGACATACTCTATAGAAATGCCTTTATACTGTTATGGGAGCCATCTTCTGCTATTTCTATTAGTGACATACTCTATAGAAATGCCTCTGTACTGTTATGGGAGCTCTCTTCTGCTATTTCTACTAGGACATACTCTATAGAAATGCCTTTGTACTGTTATGGGAGTTCTCTTCTGCTATTTCTACTAGTGACATGCTCTATAGAAATGCCTTTGTACTGTTATAGGAACTCTCTTCTGCTATTTCTACTAGTGACATACTCTATAGAAATACCTTTGTACTGTTATGGGAGCTCTCTTCTGCTATTTCATTTGTACTAATGACTTACTCTATAGAAATGCCTTTGTACTGTTATGGGAGAGTTCTTCTGCTATTTCTACTAGTGGCATACCCTATAGAAATGCCTTTGTACTGTTATGGGAGCTCTCTTGTGGTATTTCATTTGTACTAGTGACATACTCTATAGAAATGCCTTTGTACTGTTATGGGAGCTCTCTTCTACTATTTCTACTAGTGACATACCCTATAGAAATGCCTTTGTACTGTTATGGGAGCTCTCTTCTGCTATTTCAACTAGTGACATACCCTATAGAAATTTCTTTGTACTGTTATGGGAGCTTTCTTCTGGTATTTCTACTAGTGACATACTCTATAGAAATGCCTTTGTACTGTTATGGGAGCTTTCTTCTGCTATTTCTACAAATGACATACTCAATAGAAATTCCTTTGTACTGTTATGGAAGCTCTCTTCTACTATTTCTACTAGTGACATACCCTATAGAAATGCCTTTGTACTGTTATGGGAGCTCTCTTCTGCTATTTCAACTAGTGACATACCCTATAGAAATTTCTTTGTACTGTTATGGGAGCTTTCTTCTGGTATTTCTACTAGTGACATACTCTATAGAAATGCCTTTGTACTGTTATGGGAGCTCTCTTCTGCTATTTCTACTAGTGATATACGCTATAGAAATGCCTTTGTACTGCTATGGGAGCTCTCTTCTGCTATTTCATTTCTACTAGTGACATACTCTATATAAACACCTTTCTACTGTTATGGGAGCTCTCTTCTGCTATTTCTGCTAGTGAAATACTCTACAGAAACGCCTTTGTACTGTTATGGGAGCTCTCTTCTGCTATTTCATTTGTACTAGAGACATACACTATAGAAATGCCTTTGTACTGTTATGGGAGCTCTCTTCTGCTATTTCATTTGTACTAGTGACATGCTCTATAGAAATGCCTTTGTACTGTTATGGGAGCTCTCTTCTGCTATTTCTACTAGTGACATACTCTATAGAAATGCCTTTATACTGTTATGGGAGCCATCTTCTGCTATTTCTACTAGTGACATACTCTATAGAAATGCCTCTGTACTGTTATGGGAGCTCTCTTCTGCTATTTCTACTAGGACATACTCTATAGAAATGCCTTTGTACTGTTATGGGAGCTCTCTTCTGCTATTTCTGCTGGTGACATACCCTGTAGAAATGCATTTGTACTGTTATGGGGAGCTCTCTTCTGCTATTTCTACTAGTGACATACTCTATAGAAATGCCTTTGTACTGTTATGGGAGTTCTCTTTTAGCTATTTCTACTAGTGACATGCTCTATAGAAATGCCTTTGTACTGTTATGGGAGCTCTCTTCTGCTATTTGTACTAGTGACATGCTCTATAGAAATGCCTTTGTACTGTTATGGGAGCTCTCTTCTGCTATTTCATTTGTACTAGTGACATCCTCTATAGAAATGCCTTTGTACTGTTATGGGAGCTCTCTTCTGCTATTTCTACTAGTGACATACTCTATAGAAATGCCTTTGTACTGTTATGGGAGCTCTCTTCTGCTATTTCTACTAGTGGCATACTCTATAGAAATGCCTTTGTGCTGTTATGGGAGCTCTCTTCTGCTATTTCTACTAGTGACATACCCTATAGAAATGTATTTGTACTGTTATGGGAGTTCTCTTCTGTTATTTCTACTAGTGACATACTCTATAGAAATGCCTTTGTACTGTTATGGGAGCTCTCTTCTGCTATTTCTACTAGTGACATACCCTATAGAAATGCCTTTGTACTGTTATGGGAGCTCTCTTCTGCTATTTCTACTAGTGACATCCTCTATAGGAATGCCTTTGTACTGCTATGGGAGCTCTCTTCTGCTATTTCATTTGTACTAGTGACATACCCTATAGAAATGCCTTTGTACTGTTATCGGAGCTCTCTCCTGCTATTTCTACTAGTGACATACCCTATAGAAATGCCTTTGTACTGTTATGGGAGCTCTCTTCTGCTATTTCTGCTAGTGACATACTCTATAGAAATGCCTTTGTACTGTTACGGGAGCTCTCTTCTGCTATTTCTATTAGTTACATATTCTATAGAAATGCCTTTGTACTGTTATGGGAGCTCTCTTCTGCTATTTGTACTAGTGACATACTCTATAGAAATGCCTTTGTACTGTTATGGGAGGTCTCTTCTGCTATTTCTACTAGTGACATGCTCTGTAGAAATGCCTTTGTACTGTTATGGGAGCTCTCTTCTGCTATTTCCACTAGTGGCATACTCTATAGAAATGCCGTTGTACTGTTATGGGAACTCTCTTCTGCTATTTCTACTAGTGACATACCCTATAGAAATGCCTTTGTACGATAATGGGAGCTCTCTTCTCCTTTTTCTACTAGTGACATACTCTATAGAAATACCTTTGTACTCTTATGGGAGCTCTCTTCTGCTATTTCATTTGTACTAGTGACATACCCTATAGAAATGCCTTTGTACTGTTATGGAAGCTCTCTTCTGCTATTTCTACTAGTGACATACCCTATACAAATGCCTTTGTACTGTTATGGGAGCTCTCTTCTGCTATTTCTACTAGTGACATACTCTATAGGAATGCCTTTGTACTGCTATGTGAGCTCTCTTCTGCTATTTCATTTCTACTAGTGACATACTCTATAGAAACGCCTTTGTACTGTTATGAGAGCTCTCTTCTGCTATTTCATTTGTACTAGTGACATACACTATAGAAATGCCTTTGTACTGTTATGGGAGCTCTCTTCTGCTATTTCATTTGTACTAGTGACATACCCTATAGAAATGTTTTTGTACTGTTATCGGAGCTCTCTTTTGCTATTTCTACTGGTGACATACTTTATAGAAATACCTTCGTACTGTTATGGGAGCTCTCTTCTGCTATTTCCGCTAGTGACATACTTTATAGAAATGCCTTTGTACTGTTATGGGAGTTCTCTTTTGCTATTTCTACTAGTGATATATTCTATAGAAATGCCTTTGTACTGTTATGGGAGCTCTCTTCTGCTATTTCATTTGTACTAGTGACATGCTCTATAGAAATGCCTTTGTACTGTTATGGGAGGTCTCTTCTGATATTTCTACTAGTGACATGCTCTGTAGAAATGCCTTTGTACTGTTATGGGAGCTCTCTTCTATTTCCACTAGTGGCATACTCTATAGAAATGCCTTTGTACTGTTATGGGAACTCTCTTCTGCTATTTCTACTAGTGACATACCCTATAGAAATGCCTTTGTACTATAATGGGAGCTCTCTTCTGCTATTTCTACTAGTGACATACTCTATAGAAATGCCTTTGTACTGTTATAGGAGCTCTCTTCTGCTATTTCATGTATACTATTGACGTACCCTATAGAAATGCGTTTGTACTGTTATGGGAGCTCTCTTCTGCTATTTCATTTGTACTAGTGACATACCCTATAGAAATGCCTTTGTACTGTTATCGGAGCTCTCTCCTGCTATTTCTACTAGTGACATACCCTATAGAAATGCCTTTGTACTGTTATGGGAGCTCTCTTCTGCTATTTCTGCTAGTGACATACTCTATAGAAATGCCTTTGTACTGTTATGGGAGCTCTCTTCTGCTATTTCTATTAGTTACATATTCTATAGAAATGCCTTTGTACTGTTATGGGAGCTCTCTTCTGCTATTTCCACTAGTGGCATACTCTATAGAAATGCCTTTGTACTGTTATGGGAACTCTCTTCTGCTATTTCTACTAGTGACATACCCTATAGAAATGCCTTTGTACTATAATGGGAGCTCTCTTCTGCTATTTCTACTAGTGACATACTCTATAGAAATGCCTTTGTACTGTTATGGGAGCTCTCTTCTGCTATTTCATTTGTACTAGTGACATACCCTATAGAAATGCCTTTGTACTGTTATGGAAGCTCTCTTCTGCTATTTCTACTAGTGACATACCCTCTAAAAATGCCTTTGTACTGTTATGGGAGCTCTCTTCTGCTATTTCTACTAGTGACATACTCTATAGGAATGCCTTTGTACTGCTATGGGAGCTCTCTTCTGCTATTTCATTTCTACTAGTGACATACTCTATAGAAACGCCTTTGTACTGTTATGGGAGCTCTCTTCTGCTATTTCATTTGTACTAGTGACATACCCTATAGAAATGCCTTTGTACTGTTATGGGAGCTCTCTTCTGCTATTTCATTTATACTAGTGACATACCCTATAGAAATGTTTTTGTACTGTTATCGGAGCTCTCTTCTGCTATTTCTACTGGTGACATACTCTATAGAAATACCTTCGTACTGTTATAGGAGCTCTCTTCTGCTATTTCTGCTAGTGACATACTCTATAGAAATGATTTTGTGCTGTTATGGGAGCTCTCTTTTGCTATTTCTACTAGTGACATATTCTATAGAAATGCCTTTGTACTGTTATGGGAGCTCTCTTCTGCTATTTCATTTGTACAAGTGACATGCTCTATAGAAATGCCTTTGTACTGTTATGGGAGGTCTCTTCTGATATTTCTACTAGTGACATGCTCTGTAGAAATGCCTTTGTACTGTTATGGGAGCTCTCTTCTGCTATTTCCACTAGTGGCATACTCTATAGAAATGCCTTTGTACTGTTATGGGAACTCTCTTCTGCTATTTCTACTAGTGACATACCTATAGAAATGCCTTTGTACTATAATGGGAGCTCTCTTCTGCTATTTCTACTAGTGACATACTCTATAGAAATGCCTTTGTACTGTTATGGGAGCTCTCTTCTGCTATTTCATTTTTACTATTGACGTACCCTATAAAAATGCGTTTGTACTGTTATGGGAGCTCTCTTCTGCTATTTCATTTGTACTAGTGACATGCTCTATAGAAATGTCTTTGTACTGTTATGGGAACTCTCTTCTGCCATTTCTACTAGTGACATACTCTATAGAAATGCCTTGGTAGTGTTATGGGAGCTCTCTTCTGCTATTTCATTTGCACTAGTGACATACTCTATAGAAATGCCTTTGTACTGTTATGGGAGCTCTCTTCTGCTATTTCTACTAGTGACATACTCTATAGAAATGCCTTTGTACTGTTATGGGAGCTCTCTTCTGCTATTTCTACTAGTGATATACCCTTTAGAAATGCCTTTGTACTGTTATGGGAGCTCTCCTGCTATTTCTTCTAGTGACATACTCTACAGGAATGCCTTTGTACTGCTATGGGAGCTCTCTTCTGCTATTTCATTTGTACTAGTGACATGCTCTATAGAAATGTCTTTGTACTGTTATGGGAACTCTCTTCTGCCATTTCTACTAGTGACATACTCTATAGAAATGCCTTGGTAGTGTTATGGGAGCTCTCTTCTGCTATTTCTACTAGTGACATACTCTATAGAAATGCCTTTGTACTGTTATGGAAGCTCTCTTCTGTTATTTCTACCAGTGACATATTCTATAGAAATGCCTTTGTACTGTTATGGGAGCTCTCTTCTGCTATTTCTACTAGTGACATACTCTATAGAAATGCCTTTGCACTGTTATGGGAGCCATATTCTGATATTTCTACTAGTGACATACTCTATAGAAATGCCTTTGTACTGTTATGGGAGCTCTCTTCTGCTATTTCTACTAGTGACATACTCTATAGAAATGCCTTTGTACTGTTATGGGAGCCATATTCTGCTATTTCTACTAGTGACATACTCTATAGAAATGCCTTTGTACTGTTATGGGAGCTCTCTTCTGCTATTTCTACTAGTGACATACTCTATAGAAATGCCTTTGTACTGTTATGGGAGCTCTCTTCTGCTATTTCTACTAGTGGCATACTCTATAGAAATGCCTTTGTACTGTTATGGGAGCTCTCTTCTGCTATTTCTACTAGTGACATACCCTATAAAAATGTATTTGTACTGTTATGGGAGTTCTCTTCTGTTATTTCTACTAGTGACATACTCTATAGAAATGCCTTTGTACTGTTATGGGAGCTCTCTTCTGCTATTTCTACTAGTGACATACCCTATAGAAATGCCTTTGTACTGTTATGGGAGCTCTCTTCTGCTATTTCTACTAGTGACATCCTCTATAGGAATGCCTTTGTACTGCTATGGGAGCTCTCTTCTGCTATTTCATTTGTACTAGTGACATACCCTATAGAAATGCCTTTGTACTGTTATCGGAGCTCTCTCCTGCTATTTCTACTAGTGACATACCCTATAGAAATGCCTTTGTACTGTTATGGGAGCTGTCTTCTGCTATTTCTGCTAGTGACATACTCTATAGAAATGCCTTTGTACTGTTATGGGAGCTCTCTTCTGCTATTTCTATTAGTTACATATTCTATAGAAATGCCTTTGTACTGTTATGGGAGCTCTCTTCTGCTATTTGTACTAGTGACATACTCTATAGAAATGCCTTTGTACTGTTATGGGAGGTCTCTTCTGCTATTTCTACTAGTGACATGCTCTGTAGAAATGCCTTTGTACTGTTATGGGAGCTCTCTTCTGCTATTTCCACTAGTGGCATACTCTATAGAAATGCCTTTGTACTGTTATGGGAACTCTCTTCTGCTATTTCTACTAGTGACATACCCTATAGAAATGCCTTTGTACGATAATGGGAGCTCTCTTCTGCTATTTCTACTAGTGACATACTCTATAGAAATGCCTTTGTACTGTTATGGGAGCTCTCTTCTGCTATTTCATTTGTACTAGTGACATACCCTATAGAAATGCCTTTGTACTGTTATGGAAGCTCTCTTCTGCTATTTCTACTAGTGACATACCCTATGAAAATGCCTTTGTACTGTTATGGGAGCTCTCTTCTGCTATTTCTACTAGTGACATACTCTATAGGAATGCCTTTGTACTGCTATGTGAGCTCTCTTCTGCTATTTCATTTCTACTAGTGACATTCTCTATAGAAACACCTTTGTACTGTTATGAGAGCTCTCTTCTGCTATTTCATTTGTACTAGTGACATACACTATAGAAATGCCTTTGTACTGTTATGGGAGCTCTCTTCTGCTATTTCATTTGTACTAGTGACATACCCTATAGAAATGTTTTTGTACTGTTATCGGAGCTCTCTTCTGCTATTTCTACTGGTGACATGCTCTAGGGAAATGTCTTTGTACTGTTATGGGAGCTCTCTTCTGCTATTTCTGCTAGTGACATACTTTATAGAAATGCCTTTGTACTGTTATGGGAGCTCTCTTTTGCTATTTCTACTAGTGACATACTCTATAGAAATGCCTTTGTACTGTTATGGGAGCTCTCTTCTGCTATTTCATTTGTACTAGTGACATACCCTATAGAAATGTTTTTGTACTGTTATCGGAGCTCTCTTCTGCTATTTCTACTGGTGACATACTCTATAGAAATGTACTGTTATGGGAGTTCTCTTCTGTTATTTCTACTAGTGACATACTCTATAGAAATGCCTTTGTACTGTTATGGGAGCTCTCTTCTGCTATTTCTACTAGTGACATACTCTATAGAAATGCCTTTGTACTGGTATGGGAGCTCTCCTCTGCTATTTCTACTAGTGACATACTCTATAGAAATGCCTTTGTACTGGTATGGGAGCTCTCTTCTGCTATTTCTACTAGTGACATACTCTATAGAAATGCCTTTGTACTGTTATGGGAGCTCTCTTCTGCTATTTCTACTAGTGACATGTTCTTTTCCTCCTGGTAATCCATGGACTAGGCAGTGCAGAACGGAAATTTACCATCCATGAAATCTTAGATTATTTCCTGCAGTTTGTACACATTATATAAAGTTGCAAGTCCTAATGTTAGCACATTGTTTTTTTATAAAAGGTTTAAAAGTCTAACTTGTTGTTTGTGCGTAGTCTTGAACTTTATTTTAATAAAAAGGTGCTTGGAAAAATGCTGAAATATAGGTGTTCCTATAATAAGATATTGCAGGGCTATATAGTTTTGGTTTATAAGGGTGATTGCAGATTAAGGTTGACTACAAGCACCACTCTCAACTAACTACTGTTAAGGTAATAGCCAGGAAGATTTTACAGTTACTTGATGTTTACAACACTTGTAAGTCCAAATCTTAATGGAATAACGTCTTTTGTTAAAAAAGCAAACGTACAACTGGTTCAAATCAGATTATCCTTCTTTATTAGCTTTTCAAGAAGCAGACTTCACCTCTGTGGAGTATGTCAAGCTGGCTATAATTTGCTGTGAGATAATGGTGGCCTCATCCTATACGTGGAGTAAGTGGAATAAAGTGCCATTTTTAATATGTAAAACAGAACAAAATGTACACATTTTAAAAGCATTTTAAGATATTGGCTGGGTTTTAACTGCAGTAATTGTGTTATCTCCACTCAGTACTGTGTGCACAGCAGATTAGTCAAATTTACCATTGTATTATTGACAAACATTAGGCATGATTAGTAATTGTGTATGATTTCAGCTTTGGGTTAGGTAGGTTTGATATCAGCGCACAAGCCAATCCATTTCTATCATCCCTTTCTAGACTAGTAGGTAAGCAATTTTATGAGCCTGTGCAGGAGGACTTGGGGAATGATCGACTGTCACATAGCCAACTTTCAAATAACCGAGATGAAAAGAACAAAACTGCAGAAACCCAAACAGCAACTGTTTACGTGGGTAAGTAAACACTTGGCCGACTGGTAATGAATCTAACACTACCCCCCACACCCTCAACTAAATATACCAACTCCAGGATCACACTACAGTGGAGAACAGGGCATGCTGGCCAAGTGTTTACTTACCCTTCTAAACAGCTGCTGTTAAGGGTTCTTCAGTTTCATTCTTTTCATCTGAGTTATTTGAAAGTCAGCTATGTCACAGTCAGTCATTAGAAGTAGACCCCTTGGGGGCACTGCAGCATAGTTCATTATTCATGTAGACACCATACATATAGCAGGACAGACAGTTGTTATATGGACATAGTTCTTTTAACTGGTTTACTGTCATTTAATTAAAGTGGACTCGGTCGAATCCATTTCACGCGAAACCCAAACCTCAAACGTTGGCAATGTCGAACTCCAATATTGCTGAAGTACAAATCTCACCCCTATCTCGACCCATGTTAAAGCCCATCCCTAGGTCACATTAGACATGTATTTCGGCAATTCTGGAGTGCAGCAATGTGCGTTTTTACAGATCTCAGTTGATGATATGACAATGCGACCTATTAAATGATAGTAAACCCTTTTAACTAATACTTTGGATTTACTAATATTCCCTGGACCTACTCAGTCACATGGGATTGACAATAGATTTAACTACACTGGCCACAGGTTCATCTATATTGTGGAGGCTCCCACCATCTTTTTTTTTAGAAGATCCAATTTTAAAAAGTTTTTGAAGAGCACATTAGAATAATTTCCAAGAGATGCATGATTTGCAGGCACACACATCCATAATTTTACATGATCCACTTAAGTGATATCTCCATGCCTGCTTAGTGCCTTGAGTAGAGGTTTATAATGCCAGTAGACTCAGGAATTACACACCCTTCAGTAAAGGCTGTGTGTGCTAAGTAAGAGGCTAAGTAGACATCAGACAGGCATATCTGAATGAGGAAAAAAAGAAGTTAATTGAGCATATCCAAACGATGATTAATAGAAACCTAAACCTACTTTTGACAGATTATGACTTCAATATTCTGAAGTGACCCTGCAGGCTTTTGAAGGTTGTTAGGTAGTGCATACCTCAGATTAGACATTTAAACCTTCCCTTTTCTAAGAAGATGAACAATAATGTCACTAGAAACTCTCTGAAGGAAATCCCAGAATTCCTTAGGATGCCCTTTGGGAAAGTCAATAATCCATCCTCTACCTTAATCATCACTTCCTGCAGGATATATATCCAAAGTATCTCTGTACAGGCTGCTTGAATAAGGTAGACTGGGTTTTATTTAAAGCCCAAAAACTGAAATAGGAATTAATTGCAGGTATTATCAAACTAAATAAATAAATAAATAAAGAACCTGGTTCAGATTGCTTGCTAATGGAATCATTCAAGCAACTTCCACGAGCAACACTGGCTTTGCTCTGGTAGGCACATCAACATGTCCTAGTTAAGAAAGAGTTTACCTCATGGTAACTGGCACTAATTTCCCCGTGTTCTAAAACCAAAGCTCTAGTGCATCCTATCACTTATCAGAGTAAACTGTTACTCAGTCTATATTCTAAGATCTTTATGGGCTTGTAGGCAGCATGACTCAAACCACTCTTCCCCAGAATATTTCATGAGGATCAAGCCAGTTTTGTCAGGGGCCAACAGGATCTAGGAAATATTTTGCATGGAAAAGGCATTGCCTGGAACATTTGCTGTTACCTGTGCTACCTCTCTGCTGGAATCTTCCACAAGATGAAGGGGAAGGAATGAGAGTTACCAGTCTTATCCAGAGCACTCAGCTGTTAACACAAAATAATAGCAAAGAAATGGTTTCCATCTGTAGTTCCAACGCCAAATAGGTTTGAGAGATTACCAGTTGAAATGGGATAAGAAATAGAAGGAAGGCATGGCAATAGAAACTAAGGGAACCCAAACAATCAGATTACAAGTTGCAAGCTACATGGATTCAAAATTTTGTGGACACTAAGGGCAAAAATATGAAAAAAGACAACAAAAGTAAAAACACACCCTTACCCTTCCAATCAAGTCAAAATTAATTATTGGGCTTATCTGTGTGAACAATTAGCTGCTGTTTTTTTGTTTTTTTTGTTTTTTTTTTTGTCTATTATGGCCATGCTGAAAAGTGCATTGTTTTTCCCCTCAGCAATGCATAATGATTTTTAATCTATAATACAGACTATTAATAACACTAGAAGTTTATGCTACAAATATGTATCTCATCTGATTGTCTCAAATATATTTAATGTTTAATATATAACAGTTTTCTACACTTAATGCAAGAGGCCTGAATTCAGCTAAAATGAAGTATGTTATTAGACATCTTTGCAGTCATGTAAAGCAGATATTGTGATGTTACAAGTACATTAAATTGCTCACAAACATTCTAGGTGTACTAAAAACCTATGGATAGGACTTATAATCAAAATATCCCCCTTGTCATTGAAAAGAGGGGTCATTTTATTGTGAATGTAAAACTAGGATGAAAAACTAAAAGAAACTGTGCAGGACAAGGAAGGTAGGTGGGTTTTAGGTAAATTCATGTTTTCAGGAGGCACTTAGTTGCTTCCCTATATAGTCCAAACAAGAGCTGATAGGAAGCTGATGCTTATTCTAGGCCTATTGAAGCATTATCCATGTTCACAGGAGGTGCAGAATATGTAATAATAATAGATTATAATTTAGCAATGTACCGGTGTTTAGACAGGATGCAATCAAATTTTGAATGCCTATGTTAGATCAGAGAACCAGTGTTTAGATAGGATGCAACCAGATCTGAAGAGCCATGCTAGATCAGAAAAAATACTGAGGAAGTTTGTGAAAGAAATAGGACTCAAGAACATATGGAGAGAGGGATGTGGTCTGAGGAAGAGGGCTTTACTTTTATAACTCCCACTACCACTATGGGCAGCTACTTAGATGTGTTACTAGGAGCAAACAGATTATCAAATGGTGTACAGAGTATATCTGCAAGGAATTGCAGGCCATACTCCCATAATATAAAAGATAAATAAGAAATGGAGGATGAATCTGCTGATATTTATGAATAAGGAAATAAAATAGGATTATTTATTGTTTTGGAGATTTCATGAGAGGAAAGCCATTAGGGTGCAATGCTGCATTTAGTATGCTGGAAGGTTTGTAAGGAAAACTTGAAAGACTTATGTAAAGCAGCTATCATCTTAAAAAAAAGAAAGAAGCTTAAATTAAAGTGGAAGAAGCAGAAATGCAAAGTCGATGAGCACAATGTCCGAAGACTACATTTAAAAATCTGTTGGTTGTTAAGAGTAATGAAATAGCTTATACTTCCTGGGGTCTTCTCAAGCTAAATCTAACAAATCACTACTCAGAATAAACAGCTACAAGAAACTGGGCATAGAAGAATAAAACAGGAAAATGTTAACCTAAAATTTATACAAAGGATAAGACAGATGCAGATCACATCTGTCAATCTTGGCAATGGAGACCAGTGCAACATTAGAAGGGCTTTCAAAACCTCTTATGAAGATTTATGCTCAAAGAAAAGAACAATGATTGGCTTAAAGGCATGGGATTGAAAAATTCTTGAATAATGCAAACTTAACTAGATTTGATAATAAGCAGACAGAGGAATTAAGAGAAAAATAACAGAGGGTAAAATGGATAGAACTATCAAAGGTATACCCAAGGGGAAGCTATCAGCTCCAAAAGGCCTACCATCAGAATTTTCTTCATCTCTTAAGTAGCTCTTGGCATCAATATTTAGTGGAGTATATGGTGAAATACATGAAAAATGGAAAGTGCATTCATTCCATTCTCTACTACTTCATGCCTTCATGCTTCACAAGACTGGCAAAGATAATACTAAAACAGGGAATCATTGTCCAGTCTTGTTAAATCTATATTTAAAAGTATATTCTAGGGTGCTAGCAAACAGACTAAAGGTTATGATGTTCTTTCTTATTTTTCAAGAACATAAATGATTTATGACAGGGAGAAGTAGTGGCTACCATTTAGGAGTGCTAATAACTTTAGTGCTTTAGATTTTGAGAAAGCTTTTATTCAGTATAATAGACTCACTTGTTAAAGGTATTAAACAAAGTAGGTGTACCAGAAAAAAATCAAGAAATTGATACAAGTCCCATACAGTAAGTTATGAACCAGAGTGCTAACAAACAGCAGGATGTCCGAGACTTTCAGATACTTTAGAAGCATTCAACAGAGTTGGTCCTTATCCCATTCACTATTTCTGTTAATGACTGAGTCATTAACAAGAGTACAAAAGAATCTGTGCAGAGGGAAGGAGTGGGAGTACATAGTTATAGAAGCCAAAATTCTATTATACGCACACAGAATGAACTAATGAACACAAAAAGCTAGTTCGGCAGCTTGAATTCCTTAATGGGTAAATGTAACCAAGACAGAACTGTCTCTGGTAAACTTAGAAGGAAACGTTTCAGACAAACTCACCTGATATCTGTTTTCTGCTGTGTTCATCTCCACCCAAATGTCCATATACTAAGATTCATTCATGCTGCATGAAAACGCCACAGCTCAATATTAACCTCTTATGAGAAGTGCTACTTATTTGGACACATACATGGAGGAAGCCGAGACTTTCATACTCAGCTGGAACTGTTTTACTAGAGATGTTTCATGTCCTTTGTTTATATCTTGATATACATACAATGTACAGGATCTTTTCAAAACCTTACTAAATTAAAAATAAAATGATAGATATGGTAAGACAGAATAATGGTAAATACAGAATTCAGAAAGAAATATACAATTCTGAAAAACAACAGCAGGCTTTGAGGGGACCAGAGATAGGAATTTATGCAGCTGTTTTTGCATTGGCTCCTCTAGTCAAACTGAGAAATGACCAAAATCCCTTGTGGACATACCTAGAAGTAAAACTTTTGGAAGTTAAGGGAATAGAGGTACATGGATGATATGTTAAAAATTGACAGATTGTCATTGATACCATGCACAGACATTTAAACCACCTATGTAAGGACATGCAAATTTCTCACTCGTGGTAGAAGTGATACCCTTATTTGGGGTAACCCCTATTTTCAAATAGATGATAGAAGACTATATTGGAAAGACTGGAAAACAGAGACACTAAAAGACATACAAGGAGAATAAAATATAGTTTACTTTGCTACTCTGTGTAATAGATTTAATCTGACAAAAGAAGACCATTGGAATTATTTACATTTTTGTTTATGTTAGTAAACATTAAACTTAAATCACATTATTAGAAATTATGCCCGAAATACAGCTAAGTACACACATAGTGTGCCCAGCTGGCCTAGCCCCATTTCCCAAACTCTTACACACGTTTTGGGTATATCAGCTAGTTCAAAACAGCTGGTCAAAAATCATGGCTTAGACTTGTCAAATAATTTTAAAATGACTTTCATGAAAATTTATAAAGACTTTTGACTACTATGATATGGAAGATATGATAAACCTCTCTCCTCACTAACTATGGCAGAAAAAATTCCTGGGCATTACAAATTGCAGATCTAAGGTCTACTTCAGGTGCTTGCATCTTAGAAGTTTGCGACTAACCTGCTGTCTGCCACTTGCTTGGTTAGCCAAAGCCATTTGACATTTGCTTTGACATCCGATAAGTAGATGCCAAAGAGGTACGGGGCCACACAGAGCTCTATGGGATTCCACTGTTGACCAGCCTCTTTGAGGAGGTGGCTTCACTGATTCTACCCTCCTGGGTCCTATCAGTGAGCTGGCAAGCTATTATAATTATAAAGAGGTTTATACCTAGTTCAAGTTTGCTGACAATGCCGAGTGGGGTATTGTATCAAATGCTTTAGCCAGATCTATGTAGGCAGTCTGCACTGTTTTCCCCTCATCCATTGTCTTAGTGACCCTTCCAAAGAAGTCCACCAGATTCAGTAAACATGATCTGACCCTTTCAAAGAAGTCCACCAGATTCAGTAACTGTAATCTTCCTTTGACAAAGCCAAACTGGGGTGGACCAGTGTCTGGAGGTCTCCTATGTCCCTGCTGATGATTTCTATGATGATTCTTTCCATTTCTTTGCAAATAAGACTAGTCAGACTAATAGGTCTGTAGTTTCCAGGATCTGTTGAAGGTCCTCCATTATGAAGTTGGTTGACTGTCACAGTCCTTGATTCATATAGCATAAAGTCTGTTTTAAGACTCCAGTTAAATAATGACTTTAGGGGTTCTGATGCATCATATTTTAGACTATTCAGGAGGCATCCTGGAATGTTATTGGGGCCAACTGCTAAACTTATTTAAAGTATGAATATAAGCCAAAAAGTGTTTTTTAGCATGCCAGGAGGCTATTGATAGAGAACGTTTTTACGGGAGACTTTAGCACTAGTTCAAGCCAATAGAAGTCTAAGCCTAAAAGGGGTATGTACTTTTGAGCTATTAAGGCACGGTACTGTAGATGGGAAACAGGACCAAGTTTAGAATCAAGAATAAGGGAGGGGAGGTGGGGCCAGTAGTGTGCACGCGAGGGAGAATATGCTTGACTATAATGTATATAAGTATACAAGTACTGACCTATACTATCTTTTTAAAAGTTATTCCATTCTAGCTGTGGTGGAAAAAACCTCACCTAACGGGTACATTACTTGCAGCATGATTTAGCTGGTGGGAGGCTTTCTAGGAAGCAGGAATGGGGCTACAACTAGAGAGAGAAGAAGAAAAGGTTAGGATAGTTGAGGACAGATAATGCACTTAAGCAAGATACAAAACGTAGACTAAATTACAGTACAAAATAAGGAGGACAAGTATTACAATAGATATAAGCATCAACAATTTAAAATCAACAGCAGTTAAGAAATAAGCATCAGCAGTGTACAATCAACAGCAGCTAAGAAATAAGCATCAGCAGTGTACAATCAACAGCAGTTAAGAAATAAGCATCAGCAGTGTACAATCAACAGCAGTTAAGAAATACAATTGTTTCAGGTCGGTGGAACAATGCTCTAAATTCACAAAAATGCAAATATGCATATTCACAGATCATTCATGCAGTAGGTATTTGAGCATCTGGTACATCCTGGTACTATGAACCCTTAATGCATGCTACTTAAATAGCATATAATAGTTATGAATGGATGCCGCTAGGCACTATAGTAGCACATGTACTAATGTGCAGAGTCTGTTTCAGTTCATATTAAGAAAGTACAGATTTACAGCCATAAGAGAAAATGCAAACATAACTGAATAGCAACAGTGAGACATAGCTATGGACTCTGTTACAATTTAATATAATTTTAGCTATTAAAAACAAATATTTAGTGTCACATCACTAATTCAATTGAGAAACAGAGATACTAAGTTAAGAAATTCAGACAATAATTAATGCAACTAAGATTCAGAGAAAACTGGTTGTGGTAAGGACCGCATCATTGTGTGCAGCACAAGTGGCAGCACTTCATACTATACTTATATAGCTAGCGATGCCAGTGTTACTTACAGAGGAATACAAACAGAAAGAAAAAACACAGTGTATAAATTGTGGATTTCCTCAACTTTCAAGCTTACTTACATGGCGTGCACACTACAGGGAGACAAGTTGCTATATTGTGGATCTGATATATTTAAAATGGCACCACAATACAGCGGGGTATTAGTAAATTCTGGGAGAATACCTGATTGGGCTGGACCGATGGCTGGGAGAATAACTGATTGGGCAGGGCCGGCAAAGGCCTAAGTCATCTGTGATGTCACATGGAAATAAGAGAGGCAGCACTAGGTGGAACTGCGATATAGATGCAATGAAATTGATGAGATACTAAATAGGCTGCTAGGTATGAACCATAAAGTGGTGAGAAGCAGCGCGACAGAGACAGTCAGTGTAACTGTGTGGGCCAAGGTCAGTACAGTAAGTTTCCCATGTTAAACTTATTTAAAGTATGAATATAAGTCAAAAAGTGATTTTTAGTATGCCTGGAGGCTATTGATAGGGGAAGCTATTACAGGAGGCTTTAGTACTAGTTTGAGCCAATACAAGTCTAAGCCTAGAAGGGGTATGTATTTATGAGCTATTCAGGCAAGGTACTGTAGAGAGAAAAAGGAGAGACTTTGGAACCGAGAATAGGGGAGGAGAGGGGAGGTGGGCCCAGTATTGTGCACGAGCTGGAGAATATGCTTGACTATAATGTATATAAGTATACGAGTACTGACCTACACTATCTTTTTTAAAGATAGTCCCTTCTGGCTGTGACAGAAAAACCTTAGTTAACAGGTACATTCCTTAAAACATGATTTAGTTAGTGGGAGGCTTTATAGGAGCCTGGAATGGGGCTACATCTAGAGAGAGAAGAAGAAAAGGTTAGGATAGTTGAGGGAAATAGGAAGGGGACAGGTAATACACATAAGCAAGATCCAAAATGTAGACTAAATTACAGTACAAAATAAGGAGGACAAGTATTACAATAGATATAAGCATCAACAATTTAAAATCAACAGCAGTTAAGAAATAAGCATCAGCAGTGTACAATCAACAGCAGCTAAGAAATAAGCATCAGCAGTGTACAATCAACAGCAGTTAAGAAATAAGCATCAGCAGTGTACAATCAACAGCAGCTAAGAAATAAGCATCAGCAGTGTACAATCAACAGCAGTTAAGAAATACAATAGTTTCAGGTCAGTGGAACAACACTCTAAATTCACAAGTTAAAATGCAAATATGCATATTCACAGATCATTTAAGTAGTAGGTATTTAAGCATCTACTATGCTTTTAACTACATCCTGGGTACTGTGAACTTTTAATGCGTGCTACTTAAATAGCATATAATAGTTATGAATGGATGCCGCTAGACACTATAGTAACACACATGTACAAATGTGCGCAGTCCCTTTCAATTCATATTAAAATACAGCCTTAAGAGAAAATACAAACATAACTGAATAGCAACAGTGAGAGATAGCTAGGGACTCCATTACAATGTAATATAATTTCAGCTGTTAAAAACAAATATTTACTGCCACATCACTAATTCAACTGAGAAACAGAGATAATAAGTTAAGAAATACAGACAGTAATTAATGCAACTAAGATTCAGAGAAAATCGGTCATGGTAAGGATTGCATCATTGTGTGCAGCACAAGTGGCAGCACTTTATACTGTACTTATATATGTAGCGATGCCAGTGTTACTTACAGTGGAAGACAAACAGAAAGAAAAAACACAATGTATAAATTGTGGATTTCCTCAATTTACAAGCTTACTTACATGGCATGCACATTACAGAGAGGCAAGCTGCTATATTGTGGATCCAATATGTTTAAAATGGTGCCACAATACAGCGGGGTATTAGTAAACTCTGGAAGAATACCTGATTGGGCTGTACCAATGGCTGGGAAAATACCTGATTGGGCAGGGCCCGCAAAAGCCTGAGTCATCAGTGATGTTACATGGAAATACGAAAGGCAGCAGTAGGTGGAACTGAGATAGTGGGGAAATAGAATTGAAGAGATACTAAATAGGCTGCTAGGTATGAACTACAAAGCGGTGAGAAGCAGCGTGACAGAGACAATCAGTGTAACTGTGGGCCAAAGTCAGTACAGTAGGTTTCTCCTGCTAAACTTATTTAAAGTATGAATATAAGCCAAAAAGTGTTTTTTAGCATGCCTGGAGGCTATTAATAAAGGAAGTTATTATGGGAGACTTTAGCACTAGTTTGAGCCAATAGAAGTCTAAGCCTAGAAGACGTATGTACGTTTGAGCTATTAAGGCAAGGTAATGTAGAGAGTTGCTCTCTTAAGTCTAACTGCTGCTAAGAAATGTATTGTTGCAATACAACACCTGTAAGTAAATGTTTTTCCGCATGCAGTAATTTGAAGTATCTTCTATTTCTGACATGTAGATGCCTGATGCTGCTCATATTTCCAACTGCCTCTCCCCTCCTTGAGCAGCAGTAGAAACTATTTCTGCTTAGCACATGTTGTACTGCATTGTGCCGGTCCCCTTCAATAAACACACCACACAAAATGACATTTAACGACCTTTATTGAACTTCCATAAGCATAGCTTTGTTGACCAGTCTTATTTATTAATCATAACATGAAGATCGATATAACCGTTTTACTACGGCAGTGTGACCTCGCTCACCCTAACTGAGTAAGCAGCTTCCTCACCTCCAGTCACTTACTTTTACTTATCAAGCAGCGTCCAATCGCTCACTTTCATTTCCCAGTTTATTGAATTAAACATCTAACACCAGAGGTGGAACAGAAGACGAGCAAGCCTGCCTCTCTCCTCCACCTACCGAAACCTTTAAAATAACCACATAATCCCTAATGTTCCAAAAATAGGGAGGGAGAGCAGGTAACAAGTTCATGCCAAAATGCGATCCCTTATACAGTTAGATTGACATAAAAACCCATTAAGCCTCTCCTTAAACATACCTCATTTCCTCCCAAGCCTCATACTTTCCCAATTTAACTCTCTCATCCCCACTGCACTAACTTTCTTCCAATACCCTCTTAATTCCCATTACTATTCCTACCTGACCCACACCTAAAGGTGTCCCTGGAAAAATTGTTGTGTTAACAAACCTCATTTGTACCAGTCCCCTTCAATAAACACACCACATGACATTTGATGACCATTATCAAAGTTCCATGAGCATAGCTTTATTGACCAATATCTTATTTATTATTCACAATATGAACATCCATATAACCATTTGCTAGGGCAGTGCGATCTTGCTCACCCTAACCAAATGAGCAGTGTCCTTACCTCTGCTCACTTACTTTTACTTATCAAGTATCATCCCATCTCTCACTTTCATTCCCCACTCATTGAATTAAACATCCAACCTCCTTGTACTAAGGCAACATGACCTCATGCACCCTAGCCAAGTAAGCAGCTTCCTTAACTCTGCTCACTTACTTTTACTTATCAAGTAGCATCCCATTGCTCACTTTCATTCCCCACTCATTGAATTAAGCATCCAATCTCTTTTTACTAGGGCAGTGTGGCCTTGACCCTAACCAAGTAAGCAGCTTCCTTAACTCTGCTTACTTACTTTTAGTTATGAAGCAGTGTCCAATTGCACACTTTCAATTCCAAATTAATTGAATTAAACATCTAACATGAGAGGGGGAACAGAAGAAGGGCAATCCTGCCCCTATTTTCTGCCAACCAGCCTGACCAGACTGTTCCTCCTTCATCATTCCAAACCCTTTAGCAAAACCTTCCAATAAAGCTTACCATACATTAAAAAGGTCACAGCCAAATTCATTCAGGTATATTCCATCCCCTCTGAACCAAACTTGATCCCTGGCATCAACATCCCAATGCCCTATCATAAACACCCAAAGCAGCCAGTTTCCTAAGTAGATTAAATTAACAGACTGATGAGCCCTCTCCAATGCCAAAGTGATAAACATATCCATAAATAACCTCTATGAATCAAACAGATCCTCACTTACCTAACAGTAGCTTCTAAATTGTTCCCAAATAGTTACTTACCAACTATATCGGCAGGTCTCTAAAAGCCTAATGCCACCCAAAACAAAACAAGCCCAATTGCATGCCATCCTGCCTCATTGCAGCCCCATTTTGCCACTGAATGGATATAATAATCACCAAATGAGGTTTCCCTTCTTCCAAGATTAATTTTATACTAATCCAGTCACCATACCCAATTATCTCTAACAAAAATAAATTAATTAATTAATTAATATTTGGTGACCAACATAGCATTTTCTGACCAACCACCCTCTTAATGACTTCAATACATCCATAAAGCAAATGTCACACAAATTGTAGCCCAATTAACCTCCATTTACCAATGTCAAACCTCCAACAAAACCTTTTTTGTCAATATCCATCATCTGTCAGTTTTCACACTGTCAACCTTACCCAAACCTTTCGAGCATATGAACCACCATCTAAGATTTGGTAAAGTCATGTAACCCTACCACCCATGCAACTATACTAATTATAGCTAAATCCACCTTGACCAACTGAACTGCCTAACCTTGTTCATATCCCCGAACCAGATATCTCAACAACAATCCTTCACATCAAACTCATTCCTCCCCAAGCAGCTGCAACACAAATTTAACAAAGCTAGCAATGCCCTACCAGCTGCCTTCCTTTAAAACTTTAAAAAGTGACCCAGGACTCCTGTACAAGCATCTGATCCTTCTAACTCAACCTGACACACCTCGTCTAGCAGCACCAATAAGTCGTACCACTGCCATATTGTCCAAATGAAAATGAACCCATTTCCTAAACATATGACACCAGCCAAACTGAAGCTAATTCCAAATATTCAAAATCTGTCTTCCAATCATATTGCCCTCCTGCCAGATGGAGAGCCATAAACCAATCCCCCTCCAAATTATGCCCCCACCCCCTCCTGCCACTTTTGTAAACAAATACAAATCTCCTTGAACAACCCAATCCACCTGCAAAAAGCCATACCATTAAACTGCTCCAACAAGACACCAAAGTGCTAAATCAACACACACCAACTTATTAAACCTCACTCTGTGATGTATGCTTCCCCCTGTTCAACAAAAAAGGCCACAAACCCACAAAATAAATGAGCCAAGTAATCTGCCTGACCTACAGACTTCAGGAACCTAAAGAGATCAATGAGATCCTCAATCCACACTTTGTCCTTGAATTTCTCCACAAAGCTTTTCTCAAAATGTGCTACCTTTGCATCGGATAAAAAAACAAACCATGCCTGCATCTGCTAGGAATCCCAGAACAATGCCTTGCATAAGTCTTCTAACTTCTGCCTGACCACTAAACACCCCATTCCTCACATATCTCCCAAAACACAAAGATACCTACTATGCTCCATCAAACAATCACCTATTCTTAAAAGTCATCTCTATAATATACCAACTCCTGGCAGCTCAAATGAAACAATATCAAATTAATCCAGTAACCTATCCACCTGCCATTCCAACTCCACCAAGCCTTCCACAATCTCTTCCTTCCTTCCTCCATAAGGGATGAAGATTCCTACAAATTGACCCCTCCCACCCTTGATTCAATAGAAAGTCTCTAAGAAAACTCATCTATTAATTCATATGCAACCACTTAATCAGGAAATAGCATGAGCAGTTGCCACAATATCCGTATGTTAATGAGAAAATGCATCCCCGATCTTCCCTTTGGCGCGTGAAAGGTCACCCCCTTTCTCCACCCCCAAAATTCCCTTTACCCCAGCTACCCTGAAATCCAGGAAACAATAAAAGTAGCCTACCCAGTTCAGAATTAACCAACATGCCTTGCCATCAGTCACTTGCACAGCTGAATACAAACCCACACACTTCAAACAAATGTGCAAAAGCCTACACACCATCCACAAAACATGCCCCTGGCATGCCCCATTAACTAAGCCAAATGTCCTTATGCCTCACATCCCCATGTATTGACTGATTGACTGCTTTCACCTTTGATCATATCACAACCAGGCATCCCCCACCCAAAAATACTGTGCCTCTCAGATCAAGAGAAAATAAGTCAAGATTAGCAAGGCCAAGGCAGTATTCTTCTCCAATCAAACCACCATGTAGCCAATGAAACCTAACACCTAGTTGCCCCCTGTCTTTTGCCACAAGGCCACTAAAGCCTCCAAAGGCTTTACTGTTTGCATTTCCTTATTCCATCAGATGTTGAACCCCAGCCACATCAGTTAGTTCAAATTATCAACATACTCCCCCATTCTAGACCTTTCTTTTAACTAAAAGCAGTAGGTGAAGGGGTTAAATGACCCCCTTCCCTTGCCCCCAGGCTTGCTTAGCTAACCAATGACTCAGCCAGATCCCAAAAACCAACCCGGTCTCAGTTGCTGTAACTCCACCCCACCTATGGACTACCCCACACTCCCCCATAACTAAACCTAAACACCAGCTTCACCATGCCCCTGATGTACCTCAACCACACCTGTCCCACACTAATCCTAAACCATACAAACTCTGACTTGCCTAAATGAGCACCTAAAATTGTGTCATTACCTGTGACTTCACAGCATTCCACTCCAATGTCTGAAACATCCCCCTTAGCAGCATATACCACCTGTCAAGTCCACTCACTTCCTTTAGGTCTCCAGCTGATGTGAACTCTGTACATTCATCATCTCTGCCTCAAATTCTTTACCTCCACCATCTGCTAAAGAAAGAAACAAATTAAGCACATTGCCCTTATGAAAACTGCAATACCAGAGGGGTACCTAAGCAACGATTAACAGCAATCATACAAATGACCTGGTGGGAAAAAAAAGTGTCCTGGATGAATTAAACACTGCACCATAGAAATTCCTGTCAGTAACTTTAACCACTGTACCAACTGCCAGACTAGTACAGTGAATGTGCATACTTAACTATTCAAGCAATAAACCTGTGCATCATACCCAGACACTAACTCCTCCCCCATACCTCTCAACCTCTTATAGCAAAATCTGGTTAAGCCATCAATAATGGGGGATCAAGAGCCCAAAATAGGAGCACTTCCTAAATATTGCTCCTACAAACCTAGAAAATCAGTAGAATAACAGGTATTGTGCTACCATGAATCCTCTGGTGAGTATGAGGTACGAAACTCCATTGTTTGTCATTATTCTCTAAAAGTAAACCTCACTGATTCACCAGTGATTACCCAGAAACCCCAATGTTATGAGAAATGGACCAAAAACATCAGGCAAATCTGAACAGTCATCAAAATCTGTGCAGTTGAGAGGTGTGCCCATAACAGCTGTAATGGTCTCTCTGCTCCTAACAATGCATGCTGCTGATCTACCGAGCTCAGGCCCTACCACAACCCATGAACAGAATCCCCCCCCCCCCCCGATAGGCACAGACAAGTGAAAAGAAAGCCATCAGTGGCATAAAGAAACCAACTATCCATGACTCAGGAGGGAGCAGCAACTACACAACACAGCCACCAACATGATCCCTTACACAGTTACATTCACATAAAAACCCATTAAGCCTCTCCTTAAACATACCTCATTTCCTCCCAAGCCTCCTACTTTCCCAAGTTAACCCTTTCATCCGCACCTCACTAACTTTCTTCCACTGCCCTTTTAATTCCCATTACTATTCCTACCTGACCCACACCTGAAGATGTCCCTGGACAAATTGGTTTGTTACCAAATCTCTTTTGCTGACTGCTGCGGTGGTACAGTGGTTGCCTTGTTGCCTCACAGCAAGAGGTTCTCCTGTTCAATTCTCAGCTAGTGTGCAGGGAGTGCCTTCTGTGTGGAGTCTGCATGTCCTCCCCGCGGTTGAGTGGTCTCCAAAAGACATGCGTGAATGGGCATGCCTTCGTTGAAGGTTGGGCGTCGGGCTGGCAACTCGGCACCATAAAAATCTACTGCCAATCATTAGCGGACCGTAGTTCCGCTGTGGCAACCCCTTACCGGGAAAAGCCGAAAAGACAAACAAACAAACCAAATCTCTTTTGCTAATGAAAGTAATAGCTGCAACATAGTTGCTGGCTTTCTTTTTCAGAGTTAGCATAACCTGCTCTGTAACTGCATGTTTTTTCATGCATCAAACTTAAGTGAAAATGAGGAATATTAAACATTTTTATATGGAACTGTTTACTTATCTCTTTACTTATCTTTTTTAGTCTTAGACTCAATAGTTTCAGCTGCCTTGCCAAAATAAATGGAATTACTATAGTCTAATTTGGTTGACATGACTACAACGTTTTGCATTGCATTGTACAATAATGAATAACTAAGATGCATTATACAGCAATGACATCACAATGGGGTGTAATTGATCAGGTTCAATAGTGAATCAGGAACTTTATCACACATTCTCAGAGCAAAAATAAGCTTAAAAAGATAAAACACAGGATTTAATGACAAAAAATAATGCAATCCTACTAACTGGTCCATGCAGTACAGATAAAAAAACTCTAAAAAACTGTGGCTATACAATTTAAGAGGTCTCTTCTTAAAGAATAGTTCAACCTTTGTTAAGTTAGTGTATTGATAGATTTGCCACTGTATTTTAAGGTTTATTATGAGTGAAATGACAGTAAAGACAAGAATAAAAAAATTAGTTTGTTACAAAGGAATGCAATAAACAAATTCTACATGACAATGATGCCAAAGGTAATAAACTAAAATAAGTTACATGCTACAGCTTTGAGTTTCTCTTCTGAATCTAAAGTGAAAGTCAAAGTAAACATTATTGGCATTTAGAACTACACACGTGCAGCCTAAACAAAATTTCATGCATCAGCTCAATTCTTGAGATTACAAAGGAAAGTGAAACAACACATACTAGTGGAGAAATAAACACAACTAACAAATACAATACTACTCCCAATACACACAAGAAAGTAGAGACATTTGCCAACACTCATATACGAAAATAATATCCTCTCCCGAGTTAAATTAACTACCCTATTTAAAGTAATACAAAACACACTACAGATTGAAATGTCTAAGTTATTTGTCTAATATTGCACTTGTGAGTTAAATAATACTGACTGCGGATAAAATAAATAAATATTGCACTTACATATATGTAAATATATATTGCACAAATAAATAAAACTTGGCTTATTATGTGTCCAGGCCCCTGGGACTAGTGCCTTAGTTCAGAAGTCTAATCACTGTAGGGTAAAAACTGTTACTGAATCTTGTAGTCCTGCAGCTGATGCTATCTCCTGCCCGATGCCAAATGCTTAAACAGTCCATGCACAGAATGCATGTTGTCCTGTATTATTTTGGTGGCCTTTCAGATGCTTCTTACAGAATAAAGATGTTCTATCGATGGAAGACTGGAACCTGTTACCTTCCATGCATCCCTCACCACTCTTTGTAGTGCCTTCCTTTCTGTAACTGTGCAGGTTCCAAACCACACTGTGAAGTTGTAGGTGAGAATGCTCTCTATTGCACCTATACAGAAGGTGGAGAGAATGTGAGGAAAATCCTTAGCCTTTTTCAAACTTCATAAAAAGTGCAGGTGTTGGTGCACTTTTCTGAACAGTTGGCTGGTGTTTCCTGACCACGAGAGATCCTCTGATATGTGTACACCCAGGAATTTCATACTCTTAACCCTCTCCACACTCACACCATTGATCCTGAGCACTGGGTGGTTTGTTCTCCTTTCTTTGGTCTTGCTTACATTTAGGTCAAGGTTATTCCCCTCCCTCCAACTGATCAGAGATGCCACCTCCTCTCTGTATGCTCTTTCATCCTCCTTTGTGATGAGCCCCACGATTGTGGTGTCATTAGCAAACTTGATGATATGGTTGGACTTGTGCTTAGCATAGCAGTCATGGCTCAGGATGGTGAATAACAGTGGGCTGAGAACACATCCCTATGGAACTCCGGTGTTAATTGTGATGCACTTTGATGTGTTCATACCTGAACACACCCTCTGTGGTCTCCTAATCAGGAAGTCCAGGATCCAGTTACAGAGATGTTTACTGATTTCTAAATATGCCAGTCTATCTATCATCTGCATTGGTAACATTGTATTAAATGCAGAGCTGAAGTCTGTGAACAGCATCCTCACATAGTTGTCTTTGCCCTCTAAATGCTTAAGGACGATGTGTAGTGCTACTGATATGGCATCAGCTGTGGACTGGTCAGATCTGTACACAAACTGTAGAGGGTCAAAATCAGGAGGTCGGCATGATGAAAGATGCTTTTTGATCAGCCTCTCAAAACATTTCATAACAGTGGATGTCAGGGTGACTAGTCTGTAGTCGTTAGGGCTGGAGAGAGTGGTTTTCTTAGGTAGTGGGATGTTGTTAGTTTCCTTCTAGCATGAGAGTACTTCTGCCATGGTAAGAGAGGTGTTAAAAATTTCCTTGAGCACTATACATAGTTGATCAGCACAGCCTTTTAACACATTGGCCAGTATGTTGTCTGGGCCAGGAGCCTTCCTGGGCTTCACTCTCCTTAGCTCTTTTCTTGCCTCCTCTGTGTTGAGGCTGAGTATTGCATCCTTCTCATCAGTGGGTAGTTTTAGTGCCAACCTGTTGTTTCTTTCCTCAAATCTACCAAAGAAGATGTTCAAACTGTCCAGGAATTTGATGCTGTCCTCACACTGTGCTGACCTGATTTTGTAGTCAGTGATCTCCTTTATGCCTTGCCATAGTCTCCTTGCATCCTTCATGTCTTCAAAGTGGCTCTGTACCTTTCTGCCATACTCCCTCTTAGCTTCTTTTATACCCCTCCTCAGGTTACATCTTGCTACACTTAGGGCTGCTTTGTCCTTAGCCCTATAAGCTTAATTTCTCTCCTTCAGAAGCTCATATACCTTAGGGGTGAACCATGGCTTCTGGTTAGCTCTAATAGTGATACTGTTGGTATTTTTGCCCCATCAGCACAGTTTGAAATGTGTGCCATCACTACCTCAGTGTATTCATCAATGTTCAGATGCTGATTCACTGTGTCTGCCTCACTGAACATATCCTAGTTGGTTCTTTCAAAGCAGTATTGGAGGGCCTCCATAGCCCCCTCTGGCCATACCCTGATTTGTTTCTTTGTGGGTTTCTCTCTAACCAGTGCAGGTTTGTAAGCTGGTGATAACAAGATGGTATAAGAAAATCTCTTTTCCAGAAAGTTATCGCTGAAAACGGAGTTTATTTAATATATGTATAAATGAGTCAAGCTGTATAAGGTTCCAGTGTGTGAATTCTACTTCTACCCACTTGGTCTAAACTCACATCTCTAACAAGACCATATAGTGCTGGGTTTCATTTCCTATATGATGTAGTGACCTCATTGTTGATTATAATAAGTATAATGTGCAAGGTGTGCAAATAATCCCTAGAAATTCAATCAAATGCTAACTAGAGTGCCATTTTCGACTTTTAAAAGAACTTAATGACTCATATTTCACATGGTTGTCCTATAGCCCCTAAGCATAACAAAGAGGCAAACAAAAGGCAAATGACAGTGAAATTATTTCTAAACAGAGAATAGTTTACAAACATAAGAAATTGTCATGAAGTCTGCAATGTATGCCAGGGTAAATTTCCAAAAATCATACGTATTAAGCTATGCAATTAATGTGTCAGTCACAATCCATTTTATATATGAATTTGAAGAATATGTTTCTGACTGTAACTGCTATAAAAGCATGTTATAACCATTTTACAACAAGGCCATGCTTTTAGATATATTTTATTTTCTAAAGGAAAACTTACAACTACTCTTTTCAGTCGCTTTCAATAAAAAATGTCATCCATACAAAAATGAGAAAAACATGTAAATGGTTACTTCTTCTTGTCAGCTAATATCACTTACGAAACACTTTTATAATAACGTGTGAACATTCTAAGCAACTGTCAGAAACTAAGCATAGAAATGCAGTTGTGGAGTACAAACATTTCCACCAGTCTACCCCATGAGCTTATGTGAATGATGGAACTGGTAAGTGGAAAATTTAATCAAACGACTAAGCAAGGCTTTTATTGCTTTGACATTTTCCAGCAGTCCCATGGCTTGCATACCTCTTGGAGGTGCGAATGGAAAGCAGTCCCATGGAGGTTCCATCTGACAAATCATTGATATCAAAGCCAGATGAAAAAAAGTACGCATTGCTAGCATATGTACTACAGAACATTTTGGAAAAAATCATACAAGAGGATGCAAGGATCTACATAAGTGTCCCTGGGAATTTCTACTTTCTGAATAATTTTTCTAGTTAGTTAAGTCAGGCTGTGAAAACTGCAAATCTGTACAGGAAAGTAGAAGACCAGTAAGTGGTCTACTGCATGCATTAAGCACAACATAATACATGTATTTATAGAATGTTCAAAGAATACACATTAGGTTCAGTGCTCAAATGGGAGGATGCAGAATGGCCCAGTATGCACAGAACTCTGTAAGCACATTTTGTTATATTTTATTTCTTGGTTCCAAACTAATCATATATGCTCCCTGTTCTTCCTGTAGGCTACTGGATATTGCAATCACTGGCCTCAAACTATGTTATAATCCCATCACTGATCTCTTGTATACATTTTCTCTAACATTAAACAAGTGCTGCAGGAAAAGAAGAGGCCTCACCCAAGGATTTATGAAATATTCTAACATCACAACATGCAAGTACCAGCTGTGCACCACTGATCAGTTGAAGGGGTATGCCACATACTAAGAATTATTGATCATTTTAGCCTGGAGACCTCTTATATGTGCCTCAGCTTTATGTACAAACCAACACATATACCAAGGTCATAAGGAGTACCATGGGCCATGACCTTGTGAAAGGTGAATGGAATATCTATCAATATCTATCCATCTGTCTATACATAGACACACACACACACACATATATATATATATATGTGTGTGTGTGTGTGTGTGTGTGTGTGTGTGTGTGTGTGTGTGTGTGTGTGTGTGTGTGTATATATATATATATATATATATATATATATATATATATATATATGTATGTATGTGTGTGTGTGTGTGCCTGTGTGTATATGTATATATATATATATATATATATATATATATATATGTGTGTGTGTGTGTGTGTGTGTGTGTGTGTGTGTGTGTGTGTGTGTGTGTGTGTGTGTGTGTGTGTGTGTGTGTGTGTGTGTGTGTGTAATGTCTAATTATATTTAGTTGACTGTGAGCTGTTTTGTCAGCACAATTTGGTTAAAAGAGATGATCGACATGTCAAGTTTTTTTTTTTTTTTTGTCAACGTTAGCAGCATCAACATTTTCTCATCCCCAGCAGACAGTTAGTTTATATAAATATAAATATATATATATATATATATATATATATATATATATATATATATATATATATACATACATACAGACATACACACTCCATCCTCTATGCTATCACATCCAACAATACATATAGGTTCAGTAGACCCATAACTATCCATTTATTCCTGTTCCTGTACAGCATGTACTTCCTTTATTTGTGTCAATTACCTTCTCCCATTTGCAGTCTCATCCGCAACACAATTTGACATTGCAGGGTCTGCTGCTGCATGAAACAGGAATCTGGCTGAAATCAAATATACTTCCTTTTCTGAAGCTTAAACTATTCTTTCAGTTTAATGAGTTCATTGCAATGTAATTTAGGTAGTTCCTCTTCATTCAGCTGATCCTGCCATGTAGTATGTAACATGCCCCCATGAACAACCGAATGGTGGCTCATATGTTACAATTTCTGTTTCACAGCACAGCATCTGAGGTTTAGTCCTCAGTTGCGGTCACTACTTATGTAAAATTTGCATTTTCTCCTTCTATTTGCATAGTTTTTCTGAGGGGTGGGATAATTTACCTTATAACCTTAGATATATTACTTTATTCACTGCCTTCAAAGAAAATGATCTGTGTACTTCATTTCTCCCTGTCACTGCAGTTGTGATATTGTTTCATTTTGACTGATAAACATTTTCCTTTAGAATATATAATTGATCAGGTTTACATTAGATCATCTATTTTGCCTTGATTTATTTTATTGCTGCTTTTCTCTCGCTTTCTGTCTTGCTTACTTTTTCCAAAGTTTTGTATTGTTTGTGGTATAACAATGGAATATTTTCTACAACGTCCATTTCCTTTCAGCTTTGAAGGACTGGTAAACCTGAACTTAAGTCCTGGTATCTTTTTCTTCCCCCTCTTTCATGACTTTGTTCATTTTTTTATCGAACCTCTTTTTCCCATTTTCTACATGGGGGCAGGCTGTCGAATCAACTGCTGCCTCTCTCTTTTGACTGCCACCCTCATACCTGATGCAGGTCTTGTTTCACACACTCCATCCATCTCTTTGCCTGATACCTTCATTTCTTCTTGCCTTGCTCATGCCTGTCCTAAATCTTCTTCACCACATTGACTTCTTTCCTTCACATGTGCCCAAACCACTGTAATCTGTTCTCTTTGACCTTCTACGTAAATGGAGATACTCGAGAATCTGCTCTGACATCCTTATTTCTTCATCTGTCCCACATTGTGAATCCTTTAGCTTCCTCAGCTGCTCTGTCTTTACCATAGAATTTTCTGTACAATACAATATTACTAGTCGCACCATAGTTTTGTACATATTTGTTGCTTATTTACATCTTTACATTTCATATATTTGTATTAATTTTATATTTGATCTTGATATTTAACTGGCTATGTCAATGTATCAAGCCTGGCTAACTCTCTCTAGAATGTGTAAAAATCTGTTAACCAGTTTACTGTGTAATTTAATTTAATCCTGACTTGTGCTCAATATTAACTGTAACCTGTGGAACTTGTTTAACTTGCTTATTTATGTAATCTCTGTAAATAGCCTGTTTGTAATATGTAATGCTGGTATTATGTAATGCTGTATCTGCTTACCCTTGGAGCTTTTCTCCCCGGGCCTCCGCTGAAAATGGACATGCATCCAGTCGGATTATCCCAGTCAACAAATTTAAATAAAAATAAAAAATTTGATATATCCAAATGGTTCCCCATGTGAAGCATGAGGCATGCAAATCCAAGCAATATATATCTGAAAAATAAAGTACAGGTTCAAGAGAAATACAAAAAATCTTAAAACTAATCATAAGACCATTAAGGCATTTTTGCAGTGTGACTGCACTTACAGCCACATCTGTGTTGCATAAAACTATGAGGTAACTGCATCCCAGAGTAGAAGGACTACTTAGAGGTACTGCAACCATGGCCTCACCACAGAGTTCACATAACCTCTCTTTTAGCCTCAGTTTTCTTACATCCCACTTAATGTCCACAGAAATTCAATAGAAACAGAGTAATCTAACTTATATTTGATGCATAAGAGATGGAATAGCATTTAATAATACACAAGGTCAAATATACTAGTGATCACTGCAGATAATGACTACAGGAACATCAGGACAGTGGTAAGTCGAAACAGCGAGGTAATGGTAAGTAAGAAGGTAAATAAATAGTTAAATACAAAGTAATCACCTTACTTGCACCTCATTACGTCATTACCTCATTACCCTTACGTCACAAGATGGATCGCAAACTGGCTCTTAGACAGATCCCATAAAGTAAGAGTAGCGGGATCTATGTCCGAATCCAGACCAGTAACGAGTGGTGTGCCTCAGGGCTCTGTCCTCAGGCCCCTCCTGTTAGGCATATACATCTCAGAAGTACATGCAAGCACGGAAGGGCTGTGGCTGACTAAGTTTGCGGACGACTGCAAACTGGGTGCTATAATAGAGTCTCCGGCCGACATGGAGATTCTCCAGAAGGGCCTAAATGAGACTGATGCATGGTGTCAAAGCCATGGTCTCAAGCTAAATGCAAAAAAATGCATAATAATCCCCTTTGGAAAAAACAGAGTACCCGCAAACTACAACATAGGAGGTAATCCCCTGAAATCTGAAATAAGGGATATAGGGACCCAAGTAGATAGTCAGCTCTCCTTTGATAACCATGTTGTCAAAGTGGTTAGAAAATCCTTCTATGTGACCCATCTGATCACGAAAGGGTTCGCATCAAGATCTAAGGATGTAATGGTGCCCCTCTACTCTTCCCTCATCAGACCCATTATTGAGTACAATGCACCAATTGGAATGTACCTGGCCAGACATCTCCAGCAGCTGGAGAGACCACAGAGGTACCTAACCAAGAGGATTACTGGCCTCAAACAGTTGCCCTATGCAGCATGATTGAAAAAGCTCTGTTCTCTGTTGCATACTGCTTTCTCAGAGGCGATCTCTGTCTAACGTACAGAGCCATGTACAACCCAGAATTGTTGAACATGCTCCATCTTAGCAAAACCAAATCTACTCAAGCTACACGCTCTAGGGATATAAACCTCAACACAACAATGAATAGAACATGCTGGAGGAATAGATTCCCTTTGCAGAGACTTCCCTTACTATGGAACAGGGTTCCGATCTACATTAGACAGAGCCCCTCACTATCACTCTTCACGAGGAACCTTGATGAGTGGATGGGTAACAGAAAGTTCACACCAGGGATCACACCAACAGCACTACTAGATAGGGACCAAGGGTACTAGCTGCTAGTATAAGGGTCTAGGGAACTACTAAAGGGGCGGTGAATACCGCACAACGTGGCTGGGCTAATATATGCCTTTGGGCAGATAGCCCAGTACCAACCTATGAACCTATGAACCTATTATCAATTGGAATATATGTAGAGTGTGTGTGTGTGTGTGTGTGTGTGTGTGTGTGTGTGTGTGTGTGTGTGTGTGTGTGTGTGTGTGTGTGTGTGCCCGTGTGCATGTGTGTGTTTGTGTGTGTCTGTAGATATATATATATATATATATATATATATATATATATATATATATATATATATGTGTGTGTGTGTGTGTGTGTGTGTGTGTGTGTGTGTGTGTGTGTGTGTCTATAAAATAACAGATGCATAAATAAATGCAGACAATAGTAACAAAGTCCTCACCGCTGAAATACAGCAAAAAAGTCCACTTCTCACCACTGCAATTATTTTATCGGTTGAATGGGTCCACAGTTTCACATTATAACAAAAGTGTAAATAAAATTAAAATAAGTTTGACAGGATCAGAACCACTGACCAACATTTCCACCATCTGCTGCAGATACCAATCTACCAGTGAGCAGCTTGCTATCAGCAGCTGCAAAGTTCTTCCTTCATTAACTATGGTATATACTTCCTGGTGCCACCATGGTACATTTTCAATATTTTTCTGTGAATGTTCTTGTAGTCATTATCTTAATCAGTTGCTGACTAGGATGATCAACTACTTGTGCGTGACGAAATGTCATTCAACAGACTATGCACTCATCACAAGTTTGGAAGCCTAGGAACAGTGTTGATGTTCTGGTGTTTGCTGCACAGGGCAGTTCACACCTAGGATCATAGGATCATAGGAATTTACTAGGCTATTGGCCCTGAGGCCCTTACAAGCCTAGCCAAGAATTTAACCTATGTTCCAACAAGCCAGCACCCTAGGCCACTGTTCAGCAGGGGCACATGTGGAATCCCAGGGGTGTATTTTCTGCTCCCCATCCAGTTATCCAGGTTGCACTTAAAAAGAGTTAATGAGGTACTCTGCTTGATATACAGAGGGAGTCTACAGACCAGGTTGAGGTCGCGTGTGTGGGTTATTCCAATGGAGCTCGACTTGCAGATAAGAAGAAATGCATCATGCATTTTGATAAAATTACCCTCATCCTTCAGATGGCTGATAAATGTTTTAATTAGTATTGCCGCAATACTATTTGTCAGTGAATCCCGGCCCCAATTTTAAATCTCAGTAATTACTATTAGATGAATGGGGTGTTAAATGTTATGCTTATACTTATATACTTGAGCATATTCTTTGCCTAATGAGCAAATGTCTGAATCCATAATAACTGAACACACTTTAACGAAAGCGCTTTTATCGAAAAAGCATTTTTGTTAAAGCGTATTAACACTACATTAACATTTTAGCAGGGGGGTTTCGCCCCCAGCACCCCGCATGTGTGGGGCTATGCTGCCCATACCCCCCCACTTTAATATTCTCCCTCCGAGACCATACTACAGTGGGGAAAAGGGAAATTTCCCTTACCCGCACCATAGTACAGCCTTGGCAACAGGTATACTTATGCAAAAGTGCTTCTTCGGTGAAAAGCACTTTTGCGTAATTATGCCCGGCCATTTGGGTTTTGGTCGTTTGCTCAATCGAGCAAATGTCCGGAACCCATATATATATATATATATATATATATATATATATATATATATATATATAGCCTCCCTCCCATCCTTCAAAACCATTCTGAAAGACTGCCTAGCCAAAAGTTGGCTCTGTTCTTGCTCAACACCAGGAGAAGCTATATCCCTAAATGTGAACCAATACCTGTTCAAACCTTACATCTCCTTAATCTCCCTTCTTCACTCACTTTCTCATTTCTATCAATTTCTCTCTAAGTAAACCATAAGCCTGTTTTTCTCTGACTTCAAATTGCAATTCCTATTTGTGTTGTACTAACTTTCCTTTAATTTCTCTATAAATTGGCTAAAATTTCTCTAAATATTAAATCATTGTCATACAACGTTTATCTAGTCTTAACCAAAGTTTTCCATATTATGTCTTATTTGGTATAAGTATTTAAACTATATTTGTTTTTTGCATTATTTTTAAAGACTGCAAGCTCTTTAAATGTTTTGCAATACTTTGGAGCTTTTCTTCCTGGGCGTCTGTGAAAATGACTTGCTACCCAGTCTGACCTTCCCAGTAATCCAATGTCAACAAATAAACAACATATGTAACTTGTGTATTTCTTGTGTAAACCTAGCATTGTATAATGGATGATTTTTTATGCTAAGGTATTAATTTCTCATCGTGCTATATTTAATTATGCTCTCATATTTGTTATCTAGCTTGCTTTTTTATGCTGCAGTATTTTTGTCTAAAACATTTCCTACTCAACAATTCTACAACATTCTGTTACATGTTGTGATTTCCAAGGACAGTCCATTTACTTAGTTCCGAAGGTATTTCTGCTATAACCTAGTTTAAGTGTTTTCTGATTTTTTGCATATCTGTTTAAGAGGCTTAGGCCTTTGCATATTTCACCAGTAGCATTGTAAGAGTATAGTGATATTACTTCATATATTTTTTCCTTTGTTTCATTGATTTTTGCCCAAATAGTTGCAGTAGTGGTTCTTGAATTACTCCACATAAATAATCTAGTTTTCCCCAAACCCTCAATGCATGCTAGTTGATATGGTCTCTGGTCATAACCAAGTAGTTATATTGCCCATAAGTAGCTGTCAATAAATTCATCTCGAGATCACAACAAGCAATCTAATCATAACTTTACAATAATGAAACTTTACCTATTGAATGAACTACTTGCTGCAAAGAAAAAAAATGTGTAGAAGGGCTAAGTATATTACAACTTCATATATATATATATATATATATATATATATATATATATATATATATCACTTACAGACCTTCATCTCTGTCCCTTGCCATGTTGTCCAGTAGCCTAGCAAGGGTGTGCCACTTATTTATAGGTACACCAATCTACACAATGATATTGTCCCAGAAGATGGTGACTGAATAGTTAGTATACCAACCACCACCACCATATGTATGACCTTCTTACATTACCTTCCACCAAACAGGTCATATCACAGGCAGACCTGCTGGTAGCAGGAGCACGTCTGCATAGGACAGTGACATTAGTAACCATCACAACAAACTCCACACCTATTAGCCTATCATAGTACCCCACCATAAATAACAATGACACATGACAGACATTAGTACATCTGTATAAGACTGACAATTTTCAGAGTAATGAAATATGTACAGTACACTTACAAGTTACAGGTCCTCACAATGCCTGAGGCCCTAGTAATAACCTTGGGCAGGTCATACAAGCTATCAACCTTCCAAAAAGGCTTAACATAAGGTCAGAGTAGCCACTCCATAAACTGGCTATGAATCAGCTACAGTATAATTTCTGACTCCTTCATGCACCAGGTAGGTACTCTCCACTGTGCAGTACCAGAGTTAGCTGTTGTTACAAGATTACAAAATGCAGCCAATGAATCACAAGTTCAGTATCACTGATGAATCAAAAGTTGGACAGCCAATCACTGCAGAGTTTTACAATGTGTGAACACATGCAAGTCACCTGCACAAGCTTACATCTGCTAGTCTACATTACCACTGATACATGCCTCATGAGCAAACTGTGCTCTTTCCGTATCCAGCACAAATAATGTAAGCAGACAACTCATGTACATTCATTTTGTACGGGCTCATTTGCCTGCATATTATGTATCCACCTAGAAAGTTGAGGGGTTTCTTTCCACAGCACCATATTGAATTCAACCTCATACACAGTATTGCAATAACAATACTACTTGAGAAAGGTTTCCAAATTATACTTATAACATCAGTTCTGTGGCAAAATATATTGTTCAACATATGTAAAGGTGTCCTCCTAAAATAATAGATAAACCCATCACTCAGGTATAGTATGTGTCCCATTATGCTCAGCTATGTCTTCTACTTATTTGTAGCAACAGTAGCAGTGTGTGTATCTCAGTGTCATAGACTGTAAACCTGTCTACTATAGGTATCTATATATCCCTTCACCTGTATATTCCATGTATACCTTGTAGAATTACAGGCAACATGTCTGCCCACTATATGAGGCCTAAGCATGTCTAATGCATGCATGTATCTAGTACATAAATGAGAAATGCCCTACAGACAGTGTGAATGCCTAAGTGTACCAGTTACACCAACAGTATATGTACACAAAATATCCCTCCCATTACACAAACTATAGGTTTGTTATCTGTGTTTCTACAGATGGCAGTTTGACCACTGTCCTTTGTATATACAGTGTATAGCAGTAACAGTACATGTATTACATTTGCTCAGTGTGACACTGTACTGTCATTGTGTATTCATAATGGCTCATTGTTCTGGGTTCAGTGGCACCCCATTACCATTACTTCCGAGCAGTTTGCCCCTCACTATGAAGAGGGGTTTTGGCTGGCACAAGCTTCTTGTTCTCCCCAAGTGATGTCATTATCACTTTTGTGCCTGGGAGATGTGGGCCTGGGCTTAATGCAACTATATCCTGGGGCTGTCCTGCTAGTTTCCACAGTATCATGTTATGTAGCATGGAAAAGGCTATGACCACCTTACAGACTGTGGTATGGAACCACAGAAAAACATATCTAGCCATTGGATATGTTCCTTCATTAGGTTGAATACTTGTTCAAGAATGCTCTGGGTCTCCATATGTGTTGGTTTATATAGGCTTTTAGCAACTCCCTCCAGATTGCAAACAGATGTCATTAGCGCGGGCTTAAGATACTATTCAATATCACATATAACACATAGCAAGAATATGTTTGGAGAGATTAGTGCCCATTTACATACTGTATGTAGCTCTATACATAGAGTCAGCAAACAGTTCCTGTACTTACCAATCGGATGGCCCCTGTGGAAAGCCACTTTGCTAAAAGCAGTAATATAGTTATGTGTGTGTGTGTGTGTGTGTGTGTGTGTGTGTGTGTGTGTGTGTGTGTGTGTGTGTGTGTGTGTGTGTGTGTGTGTGTGTGTGTGTGTGTGTGTGCGTGTGTCGGCCAGTGAAACAGATTAGTATTAATACCATTTGTATAGCTGACTACCTAGCAATTCACAGAACAGTTTCTGTACTTACAAATTAAATGGCCCTGTGGAAAGTCCCTTGCTAAAACTGGTAATATAGTTGCCATGTGTGTGTGTGTGTGTGTGTGTGTGTGTGTGTGTGTGTGTGTGTGTGTGTGTGTGTGTGTGTGTGTGTGTGTGTATGTCAGCCAGAGTAACAGATTAGTATTAATACCATCTGCATAACAGACTACCTAGCAGTTCATAGAACAATAATCTTTACTACTATAACTATGGATATGTGGGGCCTTTATTGCCACATGTATGCAATCTGTGGCACTCATTATTTCTGGGATGTATGAAAGGTCATATAAACTAAGAACAGTGATGGTTCTCTCCTCTGTAACAATATAATGTCAATGAACTGCTTTAAGTATTCTTGACTCAG